>NC_142850.1:18823787-19126818 GCF_061612785.1 Hesperophylax consimilis | reverse complement strand
AGGTTCTCTCCTTCTGTCCCTCCAAAAGGGTGACCGGATAACTCATCACATCTTTAAAAAGTTATATAAAGTCATGGAAAGTGATGAAACAAAAACTTTATTAACTGGATTAGGGGCCGTTCAAGTATTACGTAAGCAGATTTATTACAATTATTTACCCCTTCTTCCCCCTTGTCACCAAAAGTAAGCAAAGCTTTTACCCCCCCTCCCATGCTTACTTAAAAATTGGAACATATATGCATTTTTCTGTTAATGTATTCTGTTTTTTAAGCGATTACCTAAACATATTAATTATTTGTGGGAATCCCCGAATATATATTCGGTTTTCAAACATAGACAATGTGTGGGTTGCCAATGTGTAAAAAAAAATAACTACTGCTGAGCAGTGCTGACGTAATCACTATCTCGACCCCCCCACCCCCCATGTCATCAAAAATAAGCAAAGCAAAGACCCCCCTGCCCCCCTATAGTGCTTACATAATACTTGAACGGCCCCTTAGGTTAGAATAAAAAAAAAAAATTTCATTGTTTCTAATGACTTTATATCACTTTTTAAAAGTGTGTTGAATTGTCACTGTGTTGAGTTATCATGGAACCCTCCACACGGCATCCCGAAAGATGAAATAATCCTCAAGGAAAATTATTTCTATCGCCCTCCTGTGGGAGGCTGATATCAGAAATGAAAATCTAAAATATTTATTTTTGGTCTAGGTGAAAGAGCGCTTTGTAGACCTATTCGGTTACGACTCCTCGGGGGAGGAGACCATGCAGTCCCCCGACAACTCCGAGCCCTTCCTGCGCAGTTGCCAGCAGCGGGCGGCGCCTTACGTGGTGCGCCACCTGCAGCCGTACCTGCGTAAGAAGCGCCTGAGCCGCAGCCTCTGCCGGCCCCTCGCCAACCATCTGCTTAACCTGCTGGTGAACGTCAATCAATATCCAGGTTAGAGCTATCATTATGTTACCTTGCTGAGCAGCTGCCAGCAGCGCCTTATGTGGTGTGCTTATGTCTACCTGCGCAAGAGGCGCCTGATCAGCGGCCCGGAAAAGCTACAGCTACGGCACTATAGCGTTGGACTGCATTTCTGTCTGTATAATCCTGACTTTTGATGTCATACGAGAGATAGAGAATAACATATATATGTATGGTTTTTTTACCTTTCCAGATGACTACGAATGCTTCCTATTTGTGAAGGAATACTTCCACCGCCGCCCTTGCATTCGCTGTATGGCGGATTTCTGAAGAGATTTTACAGAATATCTCTACTTCTTTGTCTTATTATTTTACCTTTTACCAATTACACACAATTATTATTGGTACGCTTTTGTTTTGGAGGTCTCCGTGAAAGATTTCTCTCGATACTCATTTTTTCGATCAAACCAAAATTTTATCTGTGATATTATGAATGTATATTATTTGTAAGCTGTTGTTAAACCTCAACACAAAGAATATTATATAAAGGAAGTATTATTTTAATGCAGTTAATTTGTCATATTACAAATAAGTTCTAAATAATTAATGCAGTTGGTAATTTAGTATATTTTTACTGATAATGATTCAAGAAGATATTTGCTCTGTATAAGGCGATACGACTCAACATAATGCAAAATCTTATGTTTTTAGTTTGAAAATTCAATCGCCCAGAAGGATTATAGATTTATAGTTTTAATTAAATGCTGCGAGTAGAACACATCTTGACCATTACTTAAGAAGTCTCTTTATAAGCCTAGAAAAAATAAATTTTCGGACATGTTTGAAGTGTAAAATCTTTTACAAATACTTTTTCGTATTTGTTTTTATTTTATAATGTGGCAAATAAAGTTTTTTAGACTCTGCAACATTTAAATATTTGTGCCTGAGATTTACAAAATAAAATAAAACTTACATTTTGGCTATGTTTTTTTGGGTTCCATGATAACTCAACACATCGACAATTCAACACACCTTTAAAGTGATTTATCCACTCGAGCGATTGGTGTCATATATATATTAGGGTGTCCCAAAAAAATTAAAGTTGTTATTTTTCAACGCATACCCTCTATTTTTGTTTCAATAATGACACAACACTTATAAATAAAATTTCTTTTACTTAGGACCACTGCAACTCGTGCCGACTTGCATCGAAACATGTTAGTACTTTTACATTAAGACGCCCGCGAGCATGTTAGTACTTTTACATTAAGACGCCCGCGAGCAAACGTGTTGATGAGCTTGTAGTTACTTGCTTTTTTGTTAGTAAACGAATATCACTAATTCAGGCAAGATGTCGTTAGATTTAGGCACTTCTAAAGAGTATATTTTTAAGTCGGAGTCGTAAAACACCAAATATCGGGTTCTAAACTGCCATCTAATGGACAAGTTCTTGAAGTTTTCTTCTACAATATCTGGGAAGTGAATTTAACTGTCAATCAAAGTGCTAATCTCACTATTAGCGGGTGTGTTATTTATTGCGAAAAGGCGGAAATTTGCATATACCAACCAAACCATTTTGACCGGTCGGTGGCCGAGTTGACATCGCACTTGGGTCCCACTCAGGCGTAGTGTGTTCAATTCCTCGGCCGGCTAAGTCCTCCATCACAACACAAGCAACAATTTCAGCTTACTGTGGTGGTAGTAGAAGATTTTCAATTATTGTCAGGTTATTCGTAACCCGGGAATGTTTGTCTTTCTTTTTAAAAAAAAAAAAAAAAATCTTTACCTAATTGTGTGAAAAAACTTGTAAACTTATATCAAGTTTGGAGGGACTTGCAAAAAAATGCGCAGAAAACCCCAAGACATATTTGAACAACGTCCTCAAGAGTTATATAATTTATTTGACATTGCACACGCCGATGCTCTTGAATTAATAAAAATGAATGAAGATAGAATCTTCTTGCAGTTGAGTTTTCTGTAACGATTTTGGAAAATCTTCTAAATTTGTGTCGTCGTTAGAATCAGAAGATGAGTCGTTTTGTAACGGTTTTTAAGACGATGTTGAAGGAGTTGGCACAGATACAAATTTAGTACGCCGCTTTTCTTCCTCGATTGTTCTCTCTCCTTTTTATCAGTCAGTTTTTTGTCAACCCCCCCTAAGTAGCCAGGACGACCTGGCTCTCTTTGCCGCTGCAAGAAGATTCTATCTTCATTTATTTTTATTAACTCCTATTAAAAATATACCCTTTTTAGAAGTGCGTAAATCTAACGACATCTTGCCTGAATGAGTGATATTTGTTTACTAACAAAAAAGCAAGTAACTACAAGCTCATCAACACGTTTGCTCGCAGGCGTCTTAATGTAAAAGTACTAACATGTTTTGATGCAAGTCGGCACGGGTTGCAGTGGTCCTAAGTAAACGAAATTTTATTTATAAGTGTTTTGTCATTATTGAAACAAAATTAGAGGGTATGCGTTGAAAAATAACAACTTTAATTTTTTTGGGACACCCTAATCCATGTATTATATATATAAACCTTCCGGGAAAAAATCTCTAAATGATAGTGAAAACCCTATCAAACTCCGTTGCATAGCTTAGAAGAACTAAGCGAACAAACAGACAGACAGACGCGGATATTGACTTTGTTTTGTACTATTTAGAGATACCATTCCTCAAAATATTAATATGGAAACATGAAGCTTCTTACTGCGGTTTAGAGCCAAAGAATCTACCTAGATTTCATCGTTTATTCCATAATTTTAGGTCCTATAAATTTGGTACATTAAGGCAAGCGATCGCTCAAAACCTTTTTGCAAACTTGACATAATATGCCAAAAATTTGCTCGAGTGGATAGTCATTAAAAGCGATGAAAAAAACTAACCTGCAAACCTAACCCATTTAACCTAGTTTTTGTTTTATCACTTTTCATGACTTTATAACACTCTTTAAAGGTGTGTAAGGAGTGCATGATTCTGTTTGAGTTCGTTTTTGCTACCAGCGAAAAAAAAAAATAATAAACAGTAATTGTTGATTGAAGTACTAGTACATATTGAATTATTTGGCGTGTTAGAAATAAGCTGACGGTCCAGAGCGTCTGACCGGACATCAGAAGGTGCGGGTTCAATTCCCGTCGGCGGCATTTATTTTTACTCGGGAGATATTTTCAATTTGTATTGATATTACAGGCGACTAATTATTGCTTATAATAATTTATTATTGCTACCAGCGTAAGGAGTGCTTGATTCTGTTTTGAGTTGGTTCGATTGGATTTCCCTAAAATACACTATTATTGTAGAGATAAGAATCGTATAATACACAGAGTAGGCTTTTTATACAGGGTGCGGCAGAGAGGACGGACGGTTTTAAAAAAATCATAAAATAGTTGATTTTTACTCAAAAACAAATTTATTGATGGAATCAGGTTCGCGAGGAAATAGCATTTGAGACAGTCAAGTGTGGAAAATCACATCAGGCATGTGGTGGCCGAAATCGTTGATGCAGTGCTGGAGGCGTTCTTGGAACTTGTCGAACGCGTTCAACATTTTCAGGAGTTCGAACTGTTCGCGGAGCTCCTCTTGGTCTTCTGTTGATCAGTTCACCACGCCTGCAAAGTGATTCAACCCAACGAAGGATGGTGTTTCGAGAGGGAACAGCTCTATTCCGATGAATGTTGAAGTGGCGACGAAACTCACGCTGTACGACGGTGACTGACTCATTATTTCGGACGAAACAATCATAGGCGAAAACGCGGTGCTCCACCGTCCACGGCTCCATGACGACAACTGGTAAAACAATGTTAGGAACTAACGAGTCAAGCGGCACCCCCCCCAACTCTCTCGTAGACGGAGGGGGAGAGTACTAGCCATCTCAAAAACGTCCGTCCTCTCTGCCGCACCCTGTATTTCGCTTTAAATTTAAGTTTATGGCACATTATTCTGGACACAGAATAATAGTTGTGTGATGTTGACTTTTTTCCATGATTGCTGTATTTTTGTGTAGAAAAACTTTTTGTAAGGAATTAGACTGTTTTTCAAGTCATAGATGACTTTTCAATTGCAACCATACAAAAAGTTGGATCATACAAATGGTTAAGTTAATATTGTGTATGGACTACTATACTACTATATTTTGTATGTAGTCTTCTTCTCAAGTTGGTTCCTCTTTGCTGTGGATCGTGACCCCTACTCTAATTTTGTATTTAAGTAATACGTGTATGTAGATACATACATATTATGTAGCTATGTACTCAGCCAATTACTTATATGTATTTAGTTCATAATTTTTTAGTTTTTATTTAATAAGTTTGTTACATATCAACATTGTTGTACTTATTCATAATATGAATGAATAATAAATTGTGTTTCAATCATAGTAACATTCAAGGTGCAGAATATAGTATGTATGTAAATCTTGTTGTATTTAGAACTTTATCTTTAAAGCCTGTGACAGACCACGCTAATTCTCATGGCTTTGCCTATTTCAGCATATCGCTCGTCATACATTCCCATTGGGATTGATGACGAGAGATATGCTGAAATGGGCCAAGCCATGATGTGTATAGCGTAATTTATCAGCCCCATAAAGCAATAAGTAATGCGTATTACAAAAATTATAATTTTATGTAAAATGGGTTATTATATTATAAGATACACAAGCGTACTTTATTAAAAAAAATGTAATTAAACACTGGTTTTTATTATTTTGACTGTGTGAAAACACCACCTATAACAAATTCAGCATAATATTTTTTAAAACAAAAATAAAGTGTTTATACTTAATGTAAGTAATACAAATTGAAAAAGTCATAACATAAGGACTACGAGAAAACAATGTGTTTGTAACACTTAGGTCGGGTTGTTTCACAGAATTTGAACAATTCATCAAAATTCAAAGTTCTACGAAAGTTATTATTTCAACATGTTCTGATTGTTTCATAGTACTTTCATAATAACAGAACTTGAATAGGACTTTCACAGAACTTGAATATTAAATTTGATGAATTGTTCGAATTCTGTGAAACATTGTGATCAAACGGCAAGCAGTTGAAAGGTTCCCGTTAAATGCCAAATTAAATGTTTCAGCTTTTGAACAAATTGTGATCAGCAGAAGAGGACAACTGTCGTGTTGTTGAGCTTGTCAGCTTATTACAATTTGATAGAAAGCTGAAACGCATCTAGAATCGGCATTTAACGGGGACCTTTCAAGTGTAAAAAAAAAACAAAAAGGCATTGAATGGCCATTTGATGATCTTGTCACACATGAATTTTTGCAAAACAATTGGGCCTAAATATTAAAAACATAATATCTAAGGCTAGCTTTACGTTCACAAGTTAAATTTACGACTGATGTAAGTTTTTGATAAGTTACTCACAAGTGCGTTTACATATTCGTCCAAAATATGGTAATTAATGCTCAAGTTGTTTGGAAGTTTAACTTATATAAGTGCTCACAGCGACCGATACACTTGTTAGTTAAATTACATTAACCCCTCCGACATTTCGCGAACTTGAAGCTAAGATGTCTTAACCGAAATGTCAATTTCACGAAAACGTTGTCTTATTACCGCCTCACAATCAAAGCTCTATAAATGAAACATTACTGAACGGAGCCGAATAGTAAAAACTGTTTTAGAAAGGTTACAAAATAGGCTTTCAAATTGTTGTATCATAAATAAATATTAACATTTGTAAATATTTAAATTTAGAATGGAAACATGAAAAATAGGTTAAAAATGACTCACGTCATGTTTTTAGGTGAAAATGGTACTAAAATCACAGATTATGTAAACAAAAATATTTATTCTATTGTATATATGTGTAATAAACACTTTTATCACCTCATTTTTTTATCATTTCATATAAAAATATTTTATAAAAATTTAATATGTGAAGCGCGCGGCGCTACCGGCAGACATTTTGCGCGGATAAAAATTTTGTGTCAATTATGCGACTGTCAGCAGATTCCTGTTTTGTATTTCCATAGACAACTTGGTAGTGATGTGTAGCTTGATCTATAATCGACCTTTTAGTTTTTGTTTGAGGGATGTAACTAAAATAATAACGGAGTAAGAACGATTTCTATGGAGAGACACGCGTTGACGTGTAAACACGCTTATTGTACTTGACTGCTGTCGTATTTTTAACGCATATATCTGCTTACGTTGCTGAGGGGTTAAGATGGCTTCCTGTCAACGAGTTGCTGCTGTCATAATTTACACAATTTTGTCAATAAAGACGAAAGGACCTAAAGACAGTGAAGTTGTTGGAATAGCAGTTGGATGAGAGAATAAATTCCAGCCGCTTTCGTTCCATTAAGCATGGAGGACCAGTGGCAGTTCTTTAATTTTATCAGAATGACAGCAACCAACTTTGAATATGTCATGCTACAAATTTAAAAAAATCTAGGTTAGAAAGGAGTGGACTGCTAATCAAAAAGAAGGAAGCTCATTTTCAGAAAGCTTTTTATCACCTGAAAAATAAATGATATCTCTTTGCCTTTTTGGAATCAGAAAATTTTCTTTCCGATACATTCGTTTTTGTAGTGTTATTTGGGTTAATTTTTAAGATAAAAATCTCTATTTTCTTATATGAATAAGTTTAGATTCTTTTAATAGCTAAAAAAACTTGCTACAGTCGAAATTACCTAAAAAGTGCCATAATTGATGATTTTGAACTTTGCTAGATTTTTAATAAAAAAAAGTCAACTATATATTCATATATTTTTGTTATTAAAAACCTAAGGACGCGTTGTTTCGGAGAATTTGAACAATTCATCAAATTTCAACATTCATTTTCGAGTTCTGTGAAAGATTTTTTCAAGTTCTGTTTTAATTTCAGTTTTGTCAAGCAACAAGCCTATAATGATATAATAACAGAACTTGAATAGGACTTTCACAGAACCCGGAAATGAACGTTGAAATTTGATGAATTGTTCAAATTCTCCGAAACAACCCGTCCTAAGATTTGATATAGATATAGTTTTGAAACGAATCAAATTTTGGAATCATTTTATTAAAAAAAGGCTCCTGCTAATATAGGAGCCTGTGAGACTACACTTCCAGGGTAGTGTTATTAAAAAATGACATCCATACTTAAAGGTTTAAATCATAGAAAAAACGTGTATTGGTGATATCGATGCTTACGTCCTATACACGGTTTTATGTGCTAAACCACGCTGAGCTCGATATCCCAACCAAGCCGAGCTTAAAAGCAACTGACCTTAGTGAAAAGAGTTGTACGGAGTAGCGAGGAAACATATAACATTGGTAAATCCATAGTATCCGATTTAAAAGGTAAAAAGAAAAAAAATTTATGAAACTATGTAACATCTACTTTAAAAGGTCCTGAAAAATGTTAAACTCTCGAATGTTCCGAAAATTCAGCTGTTTCTTAAAGATTCCGGTAATCTGAAAATTTGTTGAACCGAAAAGGCTCAGTTTTTAGTTGTTGGTATTATAGGAACTATATTATGCCACCGGCAGATCACATGTGACAACCGCATAGAAAAGTGTTAACATATACTACTCATTAAGATGAGTCGGAGTCACATTCTTCAAGCTTTAACTTCTTGGGTGTACAAGGTTCATAGCTGGGTTTTTCTTGTTGGGATTTTGGAACCGGGCTTTGCTTAAGCCAGGAGCTCATCAAACTCCTGGATCCCGGCTCCCTGTTCTTCTGTGACGTCCGCACGAGGCCGGCGGAGATGGGCTGGTTGCAATCGGCGACCTTATGGCGGGAGTTGTTGACCGCTGTGGACACGGGGTACCAGCAAAGGTCCGTACTTGTAGTTGTTAAACCCTTGGCAAATGGAATATCCGGATTTAGCCAGTCCTGTAACAGACACAGTAAGGTTAACAAAGGAACAAAAATTATTATAAAAACCTTTCTTATGAGGTCTTATAGATATTTTTTCTATGAGTACCGAAACAAGAGTTTCAATTATCAATTATTTCAATTATTATATTTATCCCAACGAGCAATACGGCAAAGTACCAAAAGACACACACATACTTGGGACCTAAATTGTACAACAAAATCCCCCCTGAATTAAACATTAAAACTTGTAATATTTCATACATAGGCCCAATAATAACTAAATGGCTGATTGGACTGGGCAGAGGAGAATCTGAAAAAATGTTAAAAAACGTAATAAATAGACATAGACTAATCAGACACTATATATATATCTTCCATTATTCTAATTATTGCTCATACACAATTGAAACATACACAACAGCTCAAGTTCGACTCTATCATAAGATTGTAACGATTAAACATCACAAATTAAAACATTAATGAGATATATTATAGACATAGACAAATCACACACTTACTTTCACATATTTTTTGGTTTCTTGGAACGGGCAATTTGCCTAGTTAGGAACCAATAATTTCGACCTGATAAAGTACAATAATCAATAATCACAAAATATTTTAATTATATCTTGTATCATATTGTACTGTGTGTAAATTTAAATGAATAAATAAATTTAAAAAAATTAAAAAAAAATTGGTGGAAAGATTAAGGTTGGAAATTACTTGGCTATTCAAATCAAGTCACTAAACACAGCTAAAGTCATTATTATTTTTTTAATGTCAATATCACACAAACCTCCGGCAAGAAGGACTGGACATGAACTAATGGGGAGGCACTATAATATTTGTGTTGTATTCTAATAATCTTCTGTATAAATAAAAGGAAATGTTCATACGTGTGTGCTCCCTAGACCAAGAAACTACTCCATCGATTTGGCTGAAAATTTGTTCTTATTGATGCCAGGAGTGTTTAGAGATTGGTTTGAATGGTAGAATAAGTTGGAGACGCCCGAGGAAGACAAGGCAAGATCAAGTGAGTCAATAGCGAAACCATTCACAATCCTGAGCAACGTTCAATCCAGGTACATGTCAGCTACGGTTCCATGATATTTCATCAAAATGAAAATTCAACACACCTTTAAAAAGTGATGATACAAAAACTAGGTTACATAGGTAACTAAATTTTTCATAACTTTATATCACTTTGTGTAGGTGTATTGAATTGTCATTTTCATGACATACCCGGTCACTGTCAGTTATATAATAATATGTATATAGTGAAACTCTCTTAAGAAGTTTTCCAAGGGACTGGATAAAAATAACTTAAGCGGGAAAACCTTACATGTGGTATAAATTGGGCCATTTTAAAATTCAGTATTCAAGGGACCGAAAAAACATAACTTCTTAAACATGAAAAAAATCTTAAGCGAGTTTCAGTGTATCATGTAAAAGCCCATTCGTACGGATATATGTAATTTAATCTTTGAAAATCTCCTTTTAATGATAATTAAATAAATAAAAATTTGAGAATCAACATATTAATAAAATGTACATACGGCCACTTGTTGTTCTCCATTGAGAAAGACGGGCATACGGTGATGTAGCCAACTCATAGTCTCATCGGCTTCCCTCGTGATGACAGAGTACGAATACAGGGTGCCGCAGTCCTCCTCCTCCCCCTCCCCCTCCCCCTCCCGCTCCCAGGCCCCGTACAGCCCCGCCATCAGGAGCAAGCGGGGACCACTCCACCCGTTGTGCCGCCGTTGGGCCAGCGCCCAGGTAGATGAGTCCTCCATCTGTACCCAGGAATATAACATATATTTATTATTGCTATGGTCTGTAGTGGCAGTTTGTTGTATGCTGAAGGCACTGCCATATACAGGGTGTATCGGCAAGTACCCGACAAATTTTAACCAGCTTTTCCTTAGCACATTTGGAGTAAAAAATGTTATGGGCACTTTGCTGTCCGGTAACATTTTTTTTCAATTAAAAACAAAAAATGATAAAAAAATCCACACTCCGTCACTGTCATTGGCATTGTTTCTCGTGTTCAACAGCTGTTATAAGCAAGTGTGTCAAAAAGCGTGTTCGCTCTTTCATACACACTAAATAATAATAGCTAAAAATGAGACGAATGGTGCCATGCCATTTCATTGTGATCGTAAAAGCGCGCTAATGTAGGTACGTACGTATATTATTTAACGAAACTCGAATAAAATATTGCCAAGTGGGTTTTCAAACTTTGACAAAGGATAAAACAGTGGTGACATGTGGTGAAAATATGAATAGTAAATTTTTTATTAAAAAAAAATGTTACCGGACAGCAAAGTGCCCATTACATTTTTTACTCCAAATGTGCTAAGGAATAGCTGGTTAAAGTTTGTCGGATACGTGCCGATACACTCTGTATAATATGGTGTATTTGGGCAATTTTTATGAGTAGGTACCGCTCAAGAGTCTGGAGCAAGTGAAACTATTTCATCTCCAGTTGAGTTGTTAGGCTGCAGGTAGTGAGAGGAAGGAGAAGGTGACATACCTTGCTGTTCAGGTCTAGGCACCAAACACGGCTAAAGCCATTTCAAACAATGTTATGATTCGGAACGGTGGTCTTTCACCAGAGTGTTACTGAAAGTATCTACCACTCTGGTACCGCAAATACTCTATATGTTATTTAAAATTAATAAATTGTGAAATAACTCAAATTAAATTTACCATGCTGGGATTTGAACCCGCGACCTCCGGATTTGTGGCCAAGGATCATAACCACGGAGGCTGTTGTCGTGTTTTTGGGTATCAAAAGTCTCCCTTGTGTGACTATGTGATGGATCAGTAAGCTCCTTGATTCCGGACCCAGAGGTTGCGGGTACCCTTAGGAAATATTGCAGACGTGTACTTTTCTCAACTTTCCCTCCACGCTTCCTTCAAAATAAATAAATCTACAAATGCATTGCTTGTGTTTCAAACTTGTTATTCGACTTTGGAAAAGAAAATTCTATTGAAAATTAAAAAAATTGATTTTACATATATCTTCTATCTATATAAATAAAAATGTAAATGTTTGTTTGTTCAAAATCTTAAATCTCCAAAAGTTCTTCACTGATTGCTTTCAAATTTTGACACAACTTTGCATTCGAATACGCATCTGTGTTTTATATACCTATATTATATAGATGTAACCTGTGACCGTTAATACATGGTTTTTGTCATCTGTAACAGGTAAAATCATGCTTTTTATGAAAAACAGCACCATCTTTTGAACAAACATGCTTTTTTTTAAAAGAGCACTATCTTTTGGACGTAAAAGAAACTCGCGCTATTGTTTCTCTATCTGCACAGCAATGCGTGGTGTGGAACAGCTAGTACAATAATAAAAGAATTCATTGTAAAGAATTTCAAATATGCAAATACACTTGTCCCTTTTTTGGCTAAAAACAATTAGTGAAAGCAAGACAAAAGGCTGATTCTCAGTTATCATTTGGCAATCCTAAATGTGTGTTATTTGCGCAAACTATAATAATATATTACATAACCTTGACTCCTTCATCCTGACGATGGAAGATGTAGTAGGGTTGTTTGGAAGAGTTGGTAGTTTGCCACTCGTAAAATCCTTCTGCTAAAATCACACATCTATTGCCCTCCCTCAAGGCACTCCCAAAGAGCTTGGATGTTGTGAGTCCTTCCAGTCTGCAATTATTAGTCGATAGGCCGTGAGACTTGTAACTGCCCTGGAAATTATTACAACTAAACATTCTCATGATTTATTAAAACAATTGTCCACTTTTTTATTTTTGATAATTTTTACAATTTTTTTTAAATGTATGTACATATTATATTAAATCCCTTTCAGAACCAGCTGATACGATTGTGAGGGTTCATTTATAAAAATATTGTGATAAATATTTGCGATTTGTTACAGTGTTTTCTAAATTTTTAAATTTTCAATGAGATAATGTCACTCTAATAACACCAGCTATTAATTTTAGCTATGTTTGAGCTCGCAATGTCATTGTGTTTGAGTATATTTTTAAATATTTTATATAGGTGAAGCAACTGAAAGATCACCAAATGATGAAGGATGCAACAATAATGCTATCGGAGATGGATAGGTTTCGGAAATAGAAGGATATTTGATTTGAAGATGAGGACCCCGTTGCTGGTAGGTGTATATATTTGCAACCACCAAATGGAGCACTTTGAATTGCACTTGGATCAAATCCATAAAATGGACCCTAAAAACAATAATACACTTTTTAGACTTGGGTTTGGTAAATTCTTGGTTGCTGTACTGTGAAAAAGCCAAAAAACGGCAAATAAAAACTTTGGACTTTTGAAGGTTGGTTGCTTACCAGAACTTTTTTTTTTTTTTTTAAAGAAAGACAAAGATTCCCGGGTTACGAATAACCTGACAATATTTGAAAATCTCCTACTACCACCACAGTGAGCTGAAAATGTTGCTTGTGTTGTGATGGAGGACTTAGCCAGCCGAGGAATTGAACACACTACGCCCGAGTGGGACCCAAGCGCGATGTCAACTCGGCCACCGACCGGTCAAATTGTTAGAATGAAAAAGAAAATCACATTAAAATCTGAACGAAGAAGAATGTGAGCATACCCAAAGTAAACAATACAAGCACAAGGCTGTAAATCTGACAATAACCGATATGATGGTTATGACCATTTGGCAATACAAGCTTATAAATCTGCCATTTTTTTAAACTATGGTAAATAATTATATAATAAATGTTTCTTGAATTTAACCTTTCCGGGAGTATGGACGCTAATGAACGACGGTACACACTTTCGCCAAAGGAGTATGGACGGCTATGGACGACAGGGGTCGCATATTCTAATTCGATGCATATTCTGTAAATATGCATCGTATTGTCATCTATGGGCATTTTCCTATTCCTAAAAAATGTATTCTTTAATTTATGTAAAAAAACTCACTCCCCAGAGCACGGCCAGCATTACGTAACTTACTCCAGGAAAGGTTAATTATTAATACCTTACTAATGGAGAATAACTCATTATTAGGAAGGGAGTATTATCGTGATTTGTATGCATTAAATAGTTTCAGGAATACTACTATAAACATAGACATTCAAATTAATGAACATACATGTACAGAATAACAGATACAAAAAAAAAAGATCTAACAGAAAATTTAAAAAAAAAACATACATTTTCAAAAGCATAAAAAATTATACCACACAAACAATTGAGGTAAAATTATTATTCTCAAAAATTTTATAGTTTAGCTTGTATTTCTTTAGTGAGTTTGTTAAAACATTTATAGCTCAGTACATATGTGTAACGGTTTTGTGCAGTTGTTGTATTGGGTTTAGGGATTAACTAGTTTGACTAGTCTGTAGTTAGTAATAAGATAGATCATATAACTGTACAGCGCCCTTGAGGTGATTTTTCACAAAAACACCGCTATACAAATCACCAAATATTATTATTATTTATCCCGTGGTTCTCCGTCTGGTGCTCAATGACTATTATTAGTTTATCTTTGTGGATTTGAAATAATGCATTTTTGATAGATTCTATTTAATTGTAAAACTTTAAATTCGCTGAATAATTCACGAGTTGAATAATATGATGGTTTTTTAGAATTACTTTAACGAGTCTTCTTTGGACTACTTCCAGTGCCATCTTCAGGATTTTTCCTTATATGGTAAGTATATATATATCTATATTGTATATCTTTATATATCCTGGGTTGATCTAACCCTAAACTAAACTAACTAACTAACTAACCATCACGCCGTTTCCCCGCAGGGGTAGGCAGAGAGGACGGACCGCCAAACAACTCGGTCTTGGCACACACTTCTTGCCTCATTCACATTCATACATCGTCTCATACATACTCTTCTATTATTCTGACTCTTGACATGGCCCGACTCTAGTATCTGATTCACTTGATCGTGCCATGTCTTCCTCGGGCGTCCCCGACTTCTGCTACCATTCACATTTGCATCATATATCCTCCTTACACTCCTATCTTCGCTCATTCGCTCTACATGCCCAAACCATCTAAGCGTCCCTTTCTTAATCTTACTCATTACGCTTACATCAGCCTTGCACTCTTTGCGGATCTCCACATTCCTCACACGATCAAACATGGTTTTACCACACATACGCCTCAGGGATCTCATTTCAACAGCATTCAATCTACTTTCATCCTTTCTTTGCCAGTTCCATGCCTCACTTCCATACATCAAGGTAGGTACCAGCACTCCGTTGTGGACTGCTAACTTCGCTTCTTTGGACAGTTTTTTGTTAGCGCCAACGGCGTTCAGTCCTCCATTAACGGAATTACCTGCATTTACCCTTCTTTCAATATCTCTGTCAGCCTTCCCATCTCTCGTAAACATACTTCCTAAATACACAAACTCATCCACCTGCTCCAAGTATTCCTCATTCACAATTATATTGCACACTGTTTTCGTACTCTCTCTTTCAAACACCATTACTCTAGACTTACTTACATTCATCATTAACTCATTCTTCATGCATACTTCGTTCATCCTAGACACGAGAGACTGTAGATCTTCTATACTATTAGCAATCAGCACCGCATCATCAGCATACAACAGGGAACATACTTTCAAATTATTCAAATTCGCGCCCAATCCCACCTCTTTCAATTCTTGCATACAATTATCCATGTATAGATTGAATAACCACGGTGACATTACGCAGCCTTGTTTAACACCTTTTGTGATATCAAACCACCCCGTAAAACCACCGTTTACCCTAACACATGCAACGCTTCCCTCATACAGAGACGCGATTGCCTGAGTCAGATATGTATTCACTCCATTACTTGGACAACACCTTCCATAGCTTTTTCCTGTCGACTCGGTCGTATGCTTTTTGTAGATCTACAAAGGCACAGAAAAGTTTCTGGTTTTTTGCCAGAAACTTCTCAGTGAGCATACGCAATGAGAAGATCTGGTCCATGCACCCCCTTCCACTCATAAAAGCACCTTGCACATCCCATATTTTATCTTTTGTTTCCTTTCTTACTCTTTCAATCAAAATTCTACCATACAGCTTGCCAACTGAACTTAGCAGGCTAATAGCCCTATGATTCCCACATTCCATACGTGACCCTTTACCTTTGTATAATGGCATTATCACAGCCCTTCTCCAGTCTAAAGGCGTATAACCTTCCTTTAAACATTGGTTAAAAAGATTGCACAACCATGTGAGAATTATACGGCTACCTCCTTTAAAATATTCAGCAGCAATATTGTCAAACCCGACAGGCTTACCATTCTTCATACATTTAATCGAACTTTCTATCTCATCCATGCTAATTTCGGTAACATTCACTCCATCGTCATTCATATCTGATTCACCGCTGGAATCACTGTCACTCACTTCGCTTTCGAAGACTTCCTCGAAATAATTCATCCATCTCTCTTTTATTTTTTCCTCATTCGTCAACATTTTTCCATCTTTTGATTTTATCACTTTCATGCTTCCGTTTTCTGGGCCACTCCGGGACCTTTTGACTTCTTTCCAAAACAACTTAATGTTTTCTTGGAAATGGTTTGTCATTTTCATTCCTTCTTCCTCTTCCAGGCGTTTCTTTCGTTCTTTCACTCCAACTCTTACTTTTTTCTTACATTCCTTATATACTTCTTTCGCTCGATACTTCTCTTCGCTGGAAGCACTGCCAGCCGCAATCAGACATAACCATGCTTTCTTCTTCTCTGAGACCAGTGCTTTAATCTCATCATCCCACCATGCATCACCTTTCTTCCTACCTTGCGTACTTATTCCACAAACCTCCCTAGCAGATTCACAAAGACACACTTTTATGTGGTTCCATGTTTCGTCTATGCTTAGACCATCCATTTCCTTCGCATTCAATCTTATCTCTGCACAATTCATATACTTACTTCTCACATTATCATTTTGTAGTTTTTCTATTTTGACTCTTGTTGGAGTTAGTACCGTTTTCACTTTAGAGCGCCAACCGCGAAAGAGGTTTACTCTTGACACTACAAGAAAGTGGTCAGTTTCGACCTCAGCCCCTCTGAAAACTCTTGTGTCCTCGGTAACAGCTCTCAACCTAGAGTCAATTACTACAAAATCAATAATTGACCTCTCATTTCCTCTTTCCCACGTATATTGGTGGATACCTTTATGATCGAAGAAAGTATTCGACACAAACAGGTTCCACTCTAAACATACTTCAAGTATTCTGTTCCCGTTGTCATTCGTTCTTTTATCCCCAAACATACCTAAGACCGAATCAAATCCGTCACGTCTAATTCCCACCCACCCATTCAAATCGCCTGCCATTATAATCCTTTCGTTCATATTTTTTAGTCTCATTACATCATTCACACCAGTCCAAAAATCATCTTTCACTTCATCGCTTTCAGAATTGACAGGGGTGTAGCAAATAACAAGAAACACCCTTGTCAAACCGATTTTAAATCTGATCCACATTATTCTCGGACTTACACATTCATACTGCAACATACATTCAATCATTCTGGGAGACGTAGCGCTGCAACACCTTGACAAGCCCTCTCCGTATCTGGTCTCCCAGACCAAATGACGAGCCTATCATTATGCTGCATTGTACCGCTACCCTTTTTCATACTCTCTGTTATACACAGTACGTCCAAACATTTGCTCACCATTGTATCACATAGTTCGTTCATCTTTCTTTCCATTCCTCCTCTAATGTTCCATGTACCAATTCGACATTGATCACGTTCCGTCCTCCTCTTTGCGCCACCGAAGGGTTGGCGATGTGATGGATAGCGAACCTCATCGACATCTTTGTCGGCCATTCCCTTCCAAGTACTACATAAACATCTTACTTATACAACTTAACATATCGTTACACACATAAAAAAAAATACATATTTATACGCTTAATATAACATTTAACTTAATCCTAAACTCAACCAAAGAAAAAACTGTTCCAGAATGACTAAACAAATAAACTACCACTAAAAATAGATATTTTATCACTGTACAATTGTTTTAAAACACTCCATGTAGACAGCAAACCAAAGAGCGCGGGTTCAGTCCGATTTCATCCTTCATTTCCGATGTCATTATTTCACGCGCGGAAGGGCACGAGCGGTGGGGAGCGGAGGTTGCGGCAGGGGTTGCATGAGTCGCCAAATGACTCTCTTCTTGTCCGGGTTAAGGGTAGATTCCGAGAAACGACGATTCTGTGGCCTAAGCAATGTCATATGGCCCACATTCTATAACCGCACTGTATGCGTCGTACAGCGGGGTTTGCAGTATTGGTGCGGGTGGACGAGGGGCAAGGGGCAAGGGCCGAAGGGATGATCACATCTGGTGAATGTTCAAAGCACTGGTCTCGTATTATACACATTGGAATTCACACATCTTAGGATTAACAATATTATTTGTCACCTATTCTTAAAGTCGTTATACGTCCACACTGGTCACAGTAAAATTAGTTTTTAGTACACTTAAGCAATTTGAACACAGTAAGGAACATTTATTGACACTTTTAAGGGCGGAATGTATGAAATATCCCTTGTAATTGTCGAAGAAAGACGAGACCGACCAAAACGCGTCAGGCTGCTCCGAGAGCCCGACACTCTAACCCTATACATATGTAAAACCAGTGTAAGATCTTACACTACAATATGTAAAACAGGATATAACAATACTGATTAACATAATTTCAATAAAATCTTTGTTACCATCCCTAAAACCCCCTCCACAGTCTTAATGTTGCGGAAAGGTTTTGATACGCGAATTATGAATCTCAGCAACGAGGCAACCATTCAAGAAGAACTCTACTACTACTCAAGTATTTTTATAAAAAATGTCGAGGGAAAGAAAAAAACATCACTAAAAGTAAAATATAAAAATACTGATAAACATAGCATTGCAAAGGAAACATGAAATAATTGTCAAATAACTCCTACGCCAAGCTCAAGAGCTAGCACTCTTCATTGGAGTAGAAATTCAATAACTTATGTTTTTCACTATTACCTATGATTATCTAATTTTATGTACAATGTAACAATGTTATAAGTTAAACAATAAAAAAAAAAAAATAAAAAAAGGGTTCTTCAAAATATTTTCAGTTATCTAATCCTTTAACAGAGATGGTTTACCTTGTGCCACGGAGGAACCATTCCCCACATCATTGGTTTAATTATTTGTTCATCATTTTGTCCAGCCCCAAAGTTCCCGGCGGACACAATGACTGGAGTCACATCGGTAGGTGCAATATTATAGCTGGGAATGTATTCCTTGCCAAAGTTATACTCTTCGACCAAATCTGGCTTTTGGAAATTAACCTCACCAGCTCTTTTATATGCGCAAGCACACTGGACATCTGTGGCCCGCAAAGATCTAGAAAATTAAATCAATTTTGTGGTTAAGGCGATGCCCTACATAGTTATGCAATAACATGTATTTTTATAGCGATTTGTTTCTGGGGTATTATGCCGTGTTGCAATACCTCCTTATTTGATACTGCAATGCAGTCCGAAACGTTGGCTAAAGAAGGAGGTAGCGCAACATGGCATAATACCCCAGAAACAAATCACAACAGTTTTGGCCGTGAAAATCTCAAATCATGTATTTTTGGTTTGAAAATTTGATCGCTTAGAAATGTTTTAGATTATTTAATTAAATACTGCGAGTAGAACACATCTTGACCTTTGAAATAATCCAGTGCTTTTTTGATAAGTCTTTTTATAAGCCCAGAAAAAATAATGTATCATGCCTATAAAAACTGCTATAAAGTTCAAAATCTCTTACTTATGAACCCATTTTCGGTTATGGTTTTATTGTATAATGTGGCAAATTAAGTTCTTTATAAAATGATTGCAAAATATTTTGTGCCTGAACATCCGCAAAATAAAATAAAAGCCACTTTATGGCGATGTTTTTTTCTTGCATAAATCGAAACAGGCAGATGGTGTTCAGCGGGAATTTAAACCTAATCGCCATCTACATAAGGGGTGTTATTGTTAGCGAATCGATTTAAAATTTTACACGACGTAGTGCATTGCCAAGAGATAAAATTTTTTAATAGGCTTGTCGAATTCCGCTTCACGCTTAATATGCAAAAAAATTATAAATACCACTTGGTTTCAACTTAACCCTTAATTGCCGACGTGGGCGTCAGTCAGACGTTATGCATACATTTAATCCTATATTTCCCTCTCCTTCTGTCGTACCATTCCATCCCTCCAAGTACCTTTCTAGGATCTCTTGCTCTACCGATCAGTGTGCATTGCGTCATCGGTGCAGTAAGGTAGACGGGTGACCAGCAATAACGTAAGAATTTACTTGCCGTCTCTGAGGCAGGTTGACAGTATTGTAACAGTTAGTTCTCTTATAGAAACTTACAGGCTTATAGTCAACAATAATATGTAATTTTATGTGAAATAAACACATATATACTCTATTAGCCGTGCGAAAATACAGAACCTATTGAAAGTTCCCCTTTCTTGAAACAGATGGCAAGGGAACTTAATTTACCTCAATTAAAACAGAGAGTCGGTCAAGACAAACCTCCACCACCTCAACCAGAAGCAGTACATAACGAACCTGCTGTGACAGACAAGAAGAATTGTTTGGTATGTTCATATCAACTCAAAAGACTAAGGCTTTTTGCCTGTTAGTCATGTAAGAAACCCATATGCCTGGGTTGCAGCAATATGACCTTTCACCATTGTGAATTGGAAGCCTGCACAATTTTTTTGTTTAGATTTATGGACCTAGTTGGTGTTTAGTTTTATTCACCATTTACTTGCACATGCAAAAAAATAAGATTTTTTTTTTAAATTTTGTGTATATATTTTTTTAGTAAATAAATAAAAAAAGCTTGTTAAATTGCATTATTTTTGTCACATAAGTTAATAAAGTTCCTCTTATTCTGATTTTTTATTTTATTGAGCTTGTTATTATTTCTAAGATGAATAAAGGGTAAATATTTACCTACGACTACCGTTTTTACTACTACAAAAAATTGCCCCTTTAATAACGCCTGCTCGCGTCCCCTTTAGAGTTATATCCCAGTTTTCAAGTAGTTTGTGGGCTACGCTAGGTTTGTATAGACTGGTTTGTGATTTAATTCTACCTAATCCAACCTAACCTAACATGTACGGAATATTTTCTCAAACGGTAGTCGTAGGTAAATAATTACCGAATAAAGATATCCAGATAAAAATTTTGAACAGATTTTTCATGTTTGTACAAAATGTTGAAGGCAGTAAGTGGTACACAACAAAATCCATCCCTCAGGCGGGTCCTCAGCAATAGTGTACCTACTAATTCACGTCAACATTTAAAGGTTAACTACTACAAGAAACAACTATTATGTCGGGAGATGGTAAAAGATGTTCCAGTTTTTCTCAATTAAAGTTAAGTTTGGGGGTTAGGAAATACGCATAAATTATTAAAGTAACCCAAATTAACAACTTAAAAACCTATTTTGTGCATGTATACTTAAACCCCCGATGTCTCCATTAGATATTTAAGTTGAAATCAAATGTTCTTTAAAGAGCCTTTGAATGAAGCGGATTTAGACAACTTTACTAAAAACTGTTACAATGTCCATTGTATTATAAACTAAACTTACAATCCTGTGCGACCGCACATGTTTAAATATCAAAGAATACTCTGATCGTAAATGGACCACTCACACTCTGCTTTAGGCTTATAATCATAATATTATGACGTTTATAAAACAGTTGAAACACGGAATTAAATCTGACGTATCGAGTATTTTGTTTCAAAAATGGCGGGATGCTAGCCATTAGAGATGGTCGATATTCCTGTTGTCCCGATTAAAAGTAACCGGTTCATATGCTGTCACTGACGATCGATTTTCTCCGAAGTACCGATTATTTTTGGAGCTGGTTACTTTTGAAATACTTAAAAATCAATGACGTTCCGATATATTTTATATAGTCGCGCTGTAGAAATCTCAAAGTCGAAAGTCAATTGTAGTGCTTTCGATTCCGTAGTTTTAGTACTAAACTGCCACGCGTTGCATAAGGTGCTACCTGTAAGTAAATTGAATTAAAAAGGTGCCAAAATGCCCTCATGTGTGATGAGAAAATGGTTTCATTACCCTACAAACACTAGTAGAAGCCAAGAAATAAGATTTCGTTCGTAAATACACCCAAATTATTTTAATTGTTTCCCGAAGATTTTCAGCGTCATTAGGAAAAGTGAGATGGAGGACGTAGCAACATATAAGTATAATAAGGACAACCCAATAGCACTAAGTCGTCTCCTACAATATTACGTGTTCGTCTTCTCTAAATGGTATAAAACAAAGTCGCTATGCGCGTTTACACGTCAGCTAGTATAGTATAAGCGAGTAAGCGTATCTTGTTATCTCAGTACGCCCATGTTATAGAATGTATTATTCGACGAAAATACGAAAACGCCGACCACTATCTTATATATCGTTCATTCGTTGTCATACATCAACAACGTTTGAATTAAGAATTTACTTTAAACATAAGCGTGTTTTTTACTTGCCACATTTTATTTTGAGTTTGTGAGCAAGTTTAAACGTATTGTAACATCAGCGTCAAAATTAAAAAATATATATATATTTAAAAACGACCAAATATTTTGTTCATTTTTTTCTCAGAATTTATCTAGAAACCTCTCAGGGTGAGTATTTCTCTAGTTACCCCCTGTTTTTTTTTGGGGAACCGGTTCCAAAAGTAACTGGATGTATGTCGGGTCTCTTGCGATAAAACATGTGTTTTCATACACAAAACATGAAAAAATTTAATACGCATTTCGTCCATTTTCCATCTCCTTTTTCTGAACATCCCAACCCGCCCCTTTTTCCCAGCCGGATCATCTCCCTTTTCAACAGTCCCCTCCCCCTTTTTCGTTGTTTGGGGTTGGTGGCGGGTTTTTTTTTTAAATTTTCTTATTTGTTAAACTGCGACTGTAACACTTGGATATCCTGTGTTGAGAACAGATGAGATGCATTTTATGACAATAAAATAAAAGAACAGGTTTTAGAAAAATCGATGTTTGATCTGTCTTAACTGATGATCCAAGACTTAGGTGTCTAATTTATATATAAACTGCTTACTGTCAATGAATCCAAATAATTTTCACTGTTTATCCCTCTAATAGGGTTTTGGAATTTCCGCGGAATATCATTTCTTTGTATGGGATCTGTCACCTTGACGGATGACAGCCGCGTAATCACGGGGCTCCGTAAATTAATCTGACCCCCTCTCCTCCCACGGCAGGAGAGGGGGTCGCATAATTTTCAAATATAGCCTGGCTAGCAGATCACAGCGCATCATCGTTGCCACGCCCACACTTATAACACATCATCTGTCAGGTGTGACAGGTCTGTATAGGATTATATGGAGAGCGTATCGGAGTTATATCTCTAATCTTTCACCCCCTTAAGTGCACATTATAATAAAACAGGCAGCTGCCTAATATGGTGCTCTAATGTATCTTCTCTTAATAAATGTATTAATCAAGTAACATGTACTTATAAATAAATAAATAGTTTGATGTAGAAAATATACGTTTGTGCCCCCCACTTATCCATAAATATATATTTAACCCCTCAGGTTAATTAATTCGCTTTTGGGAAGAGCTCATATAGGTTTCATAGATATTGTTGTGTCTCCCTTACTGTCATGGTGAGAAACATGATCTAAACTCCATTAGAAAGATTAAACACCATGCTTTATATTCAAATCTAGAAGTTAACCACAGAAGAATTAACATGCAATTTTACAAAAAATGATGAAACTTTGTAAAATTTTTATTAATTATTTTATAAAAAATGATAAAAAAAGTGAAGTGATGGGTGTGATTTTATAATAATTTGTCTAATAAAATGTGTGTGTTTTTCTTTTCTTTCATTATCAATAATTTTAGATTAATTTAGTAGACGAGTTATTTTTATGTTTGCATTTAAAAAAATTCTAATAATAAAATTTGAAATCGTATTGCATCATCTTTCAAAAAAAGTTTTTAGTTTTCAGATATGTTCATAAATATTCCATTTGCATTTTATTGCAAAGCGTGAAATACTCCGACTTTCTGGACATATCCATTTAATATCCATAACCATCCATAGATATCCATAAATATCCATAAACATCCATTTAACGTCCATAACAGGATGGGGCATCTTGGAACACAAACCTTGACATCACATTCATACTCCTTCTTCTGTTATTCTGACGTTAGGCATGATCCAACTCATTGATTGATTCATTGTAGTGCTGTGTCCTGGGGTGTCCCCAACTCCTTATTTTATCTCATTTTTTTTTAATGGATTTTCCCACTTTACGTCTGGGTTAAGGCCGAGTGTAGTTTTTTATTAATTTAAAATAATGATAATATTATTAAGCAAATCGATAATGATAGTGTTTTCAACAAGTAAATTTTTTTTTATACATTTTTTAAATTAACATAGGCTTAGTAATTATCAAAATCAAATCGAAAATATGACCTATTTCAGACCGTAATATGTGCGTTTTAAAAAATACTATTAAAGGCTGAATATCGTCAAAAAATACCTGAAGGGGTTTTCTTTAAACGTACGAAAAAAAAAACTAAAAAATAAATAAAATAGGTTCGTAGTTTAATTTTTTCATAAACACTAATTGTTCTTGTTTTTAAAATGCAGATTATAAAACTTTGGATACGTTTATTTAACAAAACTAAACGATAAATTATTGGTATTATATTTTTCCATTTTTTAAAGTTAATTTAATATTTTTTATACTATAATTTAAGAAAGAACACTTAGATTTTTAAGTTACTTTTAAAATAGGCCGTCTGGTGGCGCCTATTTGAAAATTTTAATACGGTAGAACAACGAACTAAAAGGTTCTTTTAAATATCCCAACAGATGGCGCTATCATGGTCGGAGTCTTGGTTATTGTTTATTTTTCAAACCGATTATATTATTAAGTTATTATTTGATAATTATTAAAATATATATGATAATTATTAAAATATATATTATAATTAAAATATTATTATTATTAAATTATATGATATTATACCATATTTAAAAAAAATAAATATTAATAATATGATAATATTTTGTAATCCTACATGTATTTAAAATGACTGACTTTTGCATTTTTATATATAAATTTTTTGATAGATCTAATACGCCTAAATTTTTTATAAGAGAGCTAGGTATAATGCCATTAGCCGAAATTACAAATGGTAATATTTTTATAGTCTGAGAATGTCAAATTCTTTTGAACTCATTTCAATGCAGAATCAAAGAAAAGACTGCGATTGACTTGTACGAGGAAAGATACAAGGTAAAAGTGTCGCCATGTGGTATTTTTCTGAGAAAGGAATGGCCATACTTGGGGGCAAGTCCAGATGGATTGTTTGGAGAAAATGGTATAGTGGAAGTAAAATGCCTGCCCTCAATCGGAAACAAAACTATTTTCGACGCAGCTCTGGAAGATAATATCTTCGTTGCCGTGCAGAATGGAATACTTGTGTTGAAGAAGTCACATAATTATTCATTTCAAGTTCAAGGACAATTATTCATTACAAGAAAGGACTTCTGTGACATTATAATTTATTCTGAAAGTGGAGTAGAAGTAATAAGAATATATCCTTACAATGAATTTGAGCTAAAAGTGTTACCATGTTTGTTGCCATCGTATCATATATAAATATATATATTTGTTTGTATGCAAATGTATGATTTGTCTGATTATATTTTTGTAATTGTTTGTACCTATTTATGAATTAACTGAATTTTTACAAGTGAATTGTTCTCACAAAAGAGGGAACATCTAATAAATAAATAAATCATGTTTGTTTTTATTATTTTGGCAAAATAAAATGTTCATGTAAAATATTGTATGAAAAAGTGACAGTATTAATTTATAAACACATTGAAACGAAAGGAACGAAGCAACCGCAAGCAGCGTTATGCGTTGTTTGCGGTTGCTTCATTCCTTTCTCAAAGACAAATACATAGCACTATCTTTTTTATGTCAATACAAACATGGGATGCTAGGAAGAGGAATATGGGAAAATACCTGGCTATACAGATCCGGTCACCTAATACGGCTAAAGCCGTTTCAGGCCACATTCCGATTCTTTTTTTTAAATATATTACTTTGAAAAAGTTTAATTGTATTTATTTTTGTTCCATTTCCATAGTCCTCAATAAGTTTTATACCTGTTCTGAGGTCTACTATGGATTATGGATATCAATATCAACAAGCTTTCAAACTAATTGTTAAGATTAGTCAAGTTGAATATTTGCCAGTTTCGTTCCAGATGCGATTTGTTGAATCACATTTTGTGGACGGTTAGGTCGAAGCCGCAATGTTTTTTTTTTATTTCTGTGGGCCTTAGAAAACAATAATGTTATTTATGACGGTTATGGTTGACCGAGGGAGAACGGGCACAGATTCTCTGTTTTTTTACCAGATGTAGGTAGGTATATTTTTAACAATGCATGCATCTGACGGCCGGCGCACAGTGGGCTGAAAATCGCCTTTCATAGACATAGAGACTTGAATTTTCAAGAGTATTTTTTTTGGCTAGAAATGGATTTTGCTGATCATTAATATGCTATAAAATTTCGCTGATAAAATGGCACTGACATTAAAAATGAGGCTATCTCTGGAATCATAAGGTTGGCTATTCCATCCTTACACACAGATATAATACTATTTTTTTGACATACTTCGTATTGTGGCGCATCATGCGGTTTTTTTTTTTAAATCCTCAAAGTTGAAAAAAACATTTTTGAATGTTGATGATTCATTTTAATGCTTAAATGCTTTTAGGCTTGCAGTGTAAATAAAATATTGTAAACTAGACAAAGCATACTCATATGTACACGCAATGGGTTCGTACGAAATTTTATAGCATATTAATGATCAGCAAAATCCATTTCTAGCCAAAAAAAATACTCTTGAAAATTCAAGTCTCTATGTCTATGAAAGGCGATTTTCAGCCCACTGTGCGGCGTAGTCCGGTGGTAAGGCTTTGGACTCCCATTCCGAAGGTCGCGGGTTCGAACCCAGTGTACGCAAATAAATTTTATTTGATTGATTTGTGTTATTTCACAATTGATTAATTAAAATAATAAATACTATATATGCGGTACGTTCCAGAGTGGAAAATACTCCCAGTATCGCCTTGGTGTAAGACCACCATTCAGAATTGAAACGTTTCTCCAAATGGCTTTAGCCGTGTTTAGTGACTAGATCTAAATAGACAGGTACTTCCCCACCTTCCTCTTCCCCATCTAAAATAGTTATAATAATAATATAAAATGAAATGTCAGGCTTTCTGTAAAAATATTGAAATACATACAATTAAATTAAATGTTACCTTGTATATATTCGTTTATATTCTAACGTAGTATAAACTAATTAAATAAATAATACAAAAAAATAGTGCCATCTGGTAACTGAAATTCATAACTTTTATAACGATGATAACGAAGACTTACATTACCGCCATCTTACTGTTTTTAGGCAAACGTTTTTAAAATAAATTCTAGTTAGAAAAAATATTGTTTTGGAAATGAACAACAGAGTTCTTGTGTGTCGAAAATAGTTGACTTTGACAGGTCTACACTCGGCCTTAAATCTTCCCCACAGGAAAAACTAAACCCTTCCACAAATGATCATTTAGTCAATCCACATTATGCAAGTGCATTATATAAACATAATAAACACAAAACAATACAAGAACAACACGTCAACTTACCAGAGATCAAATGGGAAAATAATTCACAGACTCTAGATATTTTCATATTAGAGGGTTCAGCTCGGTAGAACTTCTAACTGGACCTACAAATCCTACTGATCCCTCAACATAAATTATAAAAATCTTTCGTAAACCTACATGTATTTAAAATTACTGATTTTTGCATTTTTATACATAAATTCATTGACAGATCTAATACGCCTAAATTTTTAATGAGAGAACTAGGTATAATGCCAGTAGCCGAAATAACAAATGGTAATATTTTTTATAGTCTAAGAATGCCAAATTCTTTTAATCTCATTTCCTAAATCTGTGTATTTTCTTATTTTTTCAGAAACAGATTTTTGAATATTACAGGAATTTGGAATAGCGACATCAATGATATAAGTAATTATTTAAATTTTGTCATGTAAAACTAATCGTTCGGTCTGTTAGTTTTTTTGATTTTGTCTCTTTTATCGTAAAATATTTTATAAAATTCATTTTCTAAAAATGAAAAAAAATGAATTTGGTTACTTTTTTTATATTTTTCACATTATTTTGAAACCCTGAAAATAGTAAAAATCTAAAATAAAACATTTGGCTAATAATTAATTGTTATTTCAATATATTTTATTTTCCATTATTTGATTCCTACAGTATACATACACTTTTCTATAAAATATAAATAATCTGTAAAAATCATTGACAGTCAAATTAAGATTGAAGACAAACATTTAAATAAATTAAAACACATGTAAAATTAAAAATACCAAAAATAGACATGATTGATTGATAAAGAAAATTTTTTGAGAATCACCTTTTTTATCAATAATTCTTTATAATAAGTAGTATTTTATGTCATTGAGAATAAAATATTTTTCAACTTTTATAATATATGAAGAGATTTTACAACACCCTATTTTTATTAATTATTCATTCTTTCAAGAGACACCCTGTTAAAATCATTCAAATATTACAGTACTAAACATTATTTTTCAGGTTAACAACTATTTTAAAATTATTAATACAGATTGAAATGCGCTAAATTCGAAGTGATAATTAAAGAAAGCAATAAAAAATCGCAGCTCAATTTAAAAAAAGTAATATATTTAATTCAAGCACGGCATAAAAAAACTGAAATGAAAATATCAATATTTATTTATTTTTATAACCTCCTGGGTCTTTTTGTACAGAGAACACCGACAGCAGGAGAATAGTAGCAGTGAGCACAAAATTCTTACGATAATCTCCTTTTGTATAGAGTATGGTCAAGTGGTTAGAAGCATTGTCCTGATAAGACTGGTTTCGATTCCCAGTTGCGACCATTACTATTTTACTTTCTGTTTCTCAGTTCTGTTTCATGCTTTATTTAGATCTATTAGGGCCAATTGTTTCACAGAATTTGAACAATTCATCAAATTTCAAAGTTAATTAGTTCTGTGAAAAAACTGGCCAGTGACAATATAATAACAGAACTTGAAAATTAACTTTGAAATTTGATGAATTTTTCAAATTCTGTGAAACCACTGGCCCTTCTTTTCAATGGTTAAATATTACTTTGGTGTAATATTCAAAAGTTATTCCATTAAAATTAAATATATTATATTATGTTTTAAAAAATGGAAAGCTCAGGAAGTAAGGTATAAATAAAAATTAACCTAATATAAAATCAGTACTAAAAATGTTGCAAGGAATCAAAAACGTCAAAAGCATTATTGTGCAATAAATAGTGTTTTTTTTTTTAAATTACAGACATCACATGTCATAAATATAATAATAAACTTCAGAAATATTATTTTTATTATCAAAATAGTTGAGACCTAAACATTTTTGTTTGCCATTAATAACATTTGGATCCAGTTTTTTGGAACTTCCTCGCATTTGAAGTTGTTATCAGATCGGCAATAACCATTAGCGCCATTAAATATTTTTACGTTTGAATGGTTAAGCATGCAGCATTTAGTTAAATGTCGATGACCTTTATGATTTGATCAGTGACCGATCAAACAACCCAACTGAAAATTTGACAAGATGCTAAGATCTAAAATATTTCAAAATGGCAATGACTGCCGATTTGTGACAGTGTCAAATTTGATTAGTTTGTACACCTGGACCTTAGGCAGTGATGGGTGGTGACTTTTTCGCGCAAAAGAAACCTATTTCTGGTGGTGTTATTACCCTAATGTCTGTCGTACGGCAGTACTACTTCCCATAACCACCGTGTGGGGTGATGGTAAGGTACATACGCCGTAGCAACTAACGGAAGCGCTGTAATCTGTCTGACATAGTAGTATTACCCTAATATCTGCCGTATATACTAGCTCCGCACTCCACATGATGTAGAAGTGGTGATATTTATTATTTTCAAAGATAACTATTGTAGCCCAAATGTACGAATTTGATGATATTTTCGTAATGGAATTTTTCAATTAACAAAATTTCGCACATTATATTTATTCTATTGGATAAAGAAATTTAGGAAAATTTAATTAGGAATTGTCGGCAAAGAAGTGTTCAAATTTGTCGATATTTTGCGTACATTAAATTTTTTCATTGCTGTTATCGGCAAAACAAATGGCCAAAATTCTACTAACAGGGGCTTTTACTAAATTCAGCGAAGCTCAAAAAAGAGCTGACAAAAAAGTGTGTTTTTACCTGCTAGTTTATATTGTTACAGCTGAAAACCATTGTTTTTTAAAGAAAAGTAATTTTGATGCCAGAAGATTTGTAATAATTTGTTGCATTGTTTTAAAAACAATAAAAAATAAAAATTGGCTAGGACTATATTCGTACATACAAAAGAATGCAGTTTTTATTCAATCTCAGGCCCTCTAGTACAAAAAGTCAATGGCCCTAACCGCATTTAAGTGAAATGTTCTCATCAAAGTTCTAAAAATATTACATACGTACCTACATAATACCTGTTGAATTAGAAAAATTTTTAATAGTGGCACATGTTTTTTTTTCTACCACATAAACGCTACAGCTACACATTTTCTCCAAGAGAAATAAAAATATTTATTTAGGGATAATTAAATAATATTTATATAAACAGTCATACATATCAACTATTAATTTATATATTTTATATTCTTACATACATACTTACTGCCTTCTCACACAAGATAAAAAGTTTGATAAAAGATGATTCGACGTAACTTATTTTGATTCGGTTAATTGTTTGGGAAAGCATTAAAAAAAGAATTTCTAAATCGTTTGGTCAATCTAATTAATTCTACTACTAAATTAATCCCTAAATAAGTAGGATTTTGTCATATTAGTAATAAACATTTAAATAACTATGTAGTTATATTTTATTTAAGTTTAAGATTCTCTAATATCAGTACATTCGATCAATATTACGAGTATGTTAAAACTATGCCTATTCAAGAGAAAGGTAAAAATTTTCAGAACATATAAATACAATTTTAAAGGTTATAAGATTTACTATGATGACTGTGACAAATCATACAAATCAAATGTCCAGTCAAATATGGGGAGATGAATGGCATGTTTCAAGTTTTACAATACAATAAGAAAAAAAGTCAGAATTAAAATAAAACTCCGTTAGGCAGTTGGTCTTCACATTTTGAAGGAATGAATGATTAAAATAATAAATTAAGAAATGAAGCAGTATTCAAAGATACTAAACAATATTAACTTGAAAATATGTAATTCAAAAGTTTTCATGCATCCATCTTTTAGTGAAGTCATTAAAAATTTAATAAAAATTACCCCCTGAAATCGACAACTCACTATGACAGGGTTCTTAATCATCAGGATAATTTGTTTGGTATTGTGAACAACTCATATGATCTCATAGAATGTATGAAAATTTGTGAATTTTTTATTAATTATTTTTATACGAGACAACAAAAAAGTGAGGTGGAAATAATATTTATAATACATTTGTCTTATAAAACATGTGTTTTGTTCGTTATCAGTAATTACAGTTCAGTGTTTAGATGAAAAAACATAGTCATTTTTATAAATTTTACATTTGATTTCAAAATTTGAATATATTCAAAATTATATGTTTTTCTAATAATAAAATTTGAAAGCTTATTTCAGTGTTTATTTTAATTTTAGAAGTATTCTGTAGTTGTTGCCCCGTCATAGAGACATTGCGAAATATCTAAGGAAACAATTTCAATATTAATTATAAATATGTGGTTTCAGAGTACATATCAGGAATTGTCTAACAAAGACTTAATACGTAATTTTTGTTAAGTTTTATTCCGTCTAATAATAATAATTAGATGAGGTACATACATTCACAGTCGATGTCGGCAGCATGAGAACGGGTCATTTGTCTGACTTCTTCCAATACGACACACACGTGGAACAATCCACCGACATCTATCATTCCTCCCTCATTTAATCCGGGCCTTTCAACACCATAATAACAAATCTTTCCATCCTCCAATTGCCACCCAGCAATAAAGTTCTTATGAGGCGTCATAAAATCGGGGGCTTAAAATCAAAGAACGCTATCTACAAAAAACGTACCGATAATTATTATTGGCATGTTTTTTGTTGACTTTAAGGCCTCGAATTACTGGTATATTTTTTTGTAGATAACGTTATTTGACTTGGGCCTAGAATTATTTGTAAGTTTTTAGTAGTAAACATCTTTTGACTTTAAGCCCTCGAAATAAAAGATATAAATACATACAAATTACGACATTGCCTACAATTTTTTTTTATTTTAAATCAACTCCAAACAGGAGGTCCTTTTTGGGGATGCCTGTGTGGAGGATTTTTTAAGAAAAGGAAAGAGAGGAAGATCTGCGAAGGAAAAAGGTATAGTAATATAGTGAGTAGGAATCTGGAGTCAGTATATCCAGGATTGATGGATGTATGAAAGCATTCCTCACTGCAGTGCAAGGCGATGGGTTGAGAGGGTTCTGCTACAAAGGTTTCCCTCAACCAGTTTCTCCTAATCTGGCCCACCACGCAGTTGGTGGGTAGACGCTTACGCCACCGAGACCTAAACAAACTTCACTCGATACACTCGGGAACCCCCGCTAAGTTACCAAACGTAACGAGCCACTTGGGGTGACCTATATCACAGGTGTTGGTTACACAATGGTTTCCGGGGCGGTAGTACCTATATCCACCCACCAAATGCAGCCCGAAAATGTTAAATATAGGATTGAATTCGACAGTAAATTAGATTGTGAAGACGCAGGATTGGAAATATGTGTCTAATAAACCAATTTTTTAATTGAACATACTGATAATCAATACACGTATGTTATAGCTGGATGTATTCATGAAATATTTTGGCCTATTTCATTTTGACAATTCAAAAGGTTTGAATTGAATTTATTGCATATGTTGATGTAGGATTGTTTGACATGAGACATTTGATTTAACTAAAGTTGCTAAAATCTGTTTTCAGCTGGATGATTGGCTTGAGGGGTTTGTTTTGTTGGCCGTCGCCTCGGAGCTTCTTGTTAGCCAGGATATTGGTGGCGATCTGATTGGCCTTGATGGCGTTCTCCAGCTTGGCGCGAAGCTCGCTTGACTGAGACATTAATGTCTTAAATTCCTAAAAGATTAAACAGACAATTTCATTAATTTATCAATGCACAAATAAATTATTGTCTTCGGTGCTACTAATTTTGGACAGTTCTGACTGACTCTAGGAGAGTTGCAGATAATCTCAAAACCACCATTCAGAATTGAAACATGGCTTTGGTCATATTTAGTGTCCTTCACATTGTCCAGTAAGCAAAGTTTAGATTACCGAACGAATGGTAGTACATAATGGGCCAATCGCTTCACGGAACTGAAATAATAACAGAACTTGAATTGAACTCTCACAGAACTTGAAAAATAACTTTGAAATTTGATGAATTGTTCCAAATCCGTGAAACTAAAAAAATTAATTCATTAATATTTGCAATTAATACCTAACAGCCTGTTCCTACGGCAGTATGTCTTTTATGTATCACTATACGTCAAAAACTGATAATATGTGATTTGCAATCCTTGTAGAACAAATACTATTTTTTTTCAGCTGAAAGAGTCCATTACTTACTAACCAAAAAAACCATAGTGTGAACTCGATCATAAATGGATATGTCTTCTGCATAAGTCATTTGTTGACAAATGACGTATATGTATATGTCATTTCAAAAATAACACATGCCCACGAAGACGCTCATTAGAAGTCTTTTCTAGGACTCTCCAAGGGTTGGTAGAACTGATGACATTTTGAAGGAAAAATCTGCCTAAAAAGTATTACACTAAACTGGACACAATATTATAATAATGAATAATGGTCATACCTGTTGATACTTGGGTCCGACCTTCATAAGCCACTGCAGGCTGTAGTCGTGCAGGGTCCGGCAGTGTTGGGAGCAAGTTATCAAGTCTTCCGTCTCCTTGAGGTAGGAAATTAGGATCGGCACAATGAGGCACAGCATCTGAACTCCTGCAAAGTAAAAACAAAAAAAAACGCTATTGAAACAAAACGTTTTTTTTTAATTTTCATGCACGGTGTCCGGAAACTCATAGTGCAAGCGGGAAACTGATGAATGCACATCATATTTGGAGTCGATTTTGTTGTAAAACTTTTTTAGGATTCTTGTGAGCTGTCGTTTTCTACTAAATCCAATCCAAAGTTGGAATTTTTTAAGACAAATGAAAAAAATCGGTTGCTAACGGTCAATTTCAGCTGTATCATGTTTTTTAAATGCGTCGAAGCTTAGACTCGGCTGAAAGGGTTTTTTTTTACCCTTTAGTGGACAAAAAAAATGGAAAAAAAGTTTTAAAAAAAAAATCAAAAATCTCAGAAAAAAAAGTTTTTTGGGTTTTCTATTTGAATTAGATTCACCTATTTCCCGCTTGTACTACGAGTTTCTTTACACCGTGCATAGCGACCACATAAAAGCGTCAACCGCAAGGAGTGAGTAAAAAAAGAAACTCTTAAAAAAAAATTTTTTTTTAAAGAAAGACGTTTACTTGTTTTTGGTATTGAATAATCTGACAATTAAAATAAGCGGAACATATTATTTGTGCAATGTTGGAGGGCTTAGGGGAATTGAACCCACGACGCCTGGATGGGAACCCAACGTGTTTGAAAACTCAACTACTAACATATGTTGGAAAAAATTGTGAGGCTAAAGGAATTCACCGATCATTGAACTGATGATTATGTAGTAGAAACCGACCATTTGAATTTGGCCACTAAACAAAGGTATAACTCTTCTTTGACTAGGGTGATGCTGAAAGTATCTTCCACCCTGGATAGAGGTAATGTGTTGTTAAAATGTTTCATCCGGTGGTCAGATCTCCAAGTGTCAACATGATTGCTTGCCCAGTGTTGTTTCGATGTTGGTATACTCGCCACACAAATTCTTGTAACGTTATGTCAAATACTTATAATACGAATTCTAAAAAACTAACTTAAATGACTACATTTTGTCTCACTGGAGCTACATTGGTAATTGATAATACTCTAGTATCGTTACTTGTTTGTATAAATAATTTTTCAACTAATTTAAATGAAGAAAAAAAGCCAAAATGTTGTTGCTATAGTGGAATTATATTGTTATGATTTTTACTTGCCTCTCATGGAATCTCCTATGGTTGCAGAATAAAAAGAAAATGTCTAAATAAATATGTACTACAAATATTCTATTCGCTGAATGAACTAAATGGAAAAAAAACATAATATTATTACAAAATTGAGTACGAAAATGCAGAAATGAATAACCCACATTTACAAAATTTCAACTCTCAGACGACACATATTTTAGAGAAATTTATGACTCCGTTTACTATAATACTAGTTTTTTGTTAATTAACCACTTGAGCAATCCATTGCTCCATTTACTAAACAAATGCTTTGAGCGATGGAGTTTTCGGGCATTCGGTTTTAGATTCAGCTGCGCTCATTCAAAAAATTATACCTCTAAATATTGATATGAAAACATGTAAATTGCTTACTGTGGTTTAGAGCCAATTAATCCACATTTATTTCATCGTTTATCCTGAATTAAGGATGGGTTGTTTCACAGAATTTGAACTGTCACACAACTTGAAAATCAACATTGAAATTCTGTGAATTAACCCTCAGTAATTTTGAATATCGAAACAATTCGAAAAATTCATCTAAATTTAGGCAGCCATCGCTCAAGAGGAATGAGACCTAAATATGGGTAGCTATCGCTTGACTGGTTAATCTAATAATTATAAAAATAAAATAAAAACATAATGAATTCCGTTAAAAAGGATTAGAAACTAGATATATATTATAAGATAAATAAATACGATTCAATTTTAAAAAGTACAAGACAAACATAGAACTTTCAATTTTGTTTTACTTTCAACATAACCCAGTTTTGGTATAAAACTTAGAAGTTTAAAAAATATGTCAACGGACAGCAAAATAACATCCACATTTTCATTTTTTACTCAACTAAATAAGCTAAAGAATCACTGGTTAACCCTTAGGATACTACCAACTATAATGAAATTATGACTACCTTGAGGTGCACTGTAATGTGCAGTGTATAAAGCAAGGTTTTAGAAGATTTGAATGCATTTCAATATTGTACATGAAAATTCCTAAGTAAAACATGGACATAGTAGATGCCTGTCAATTATTTCAAATAGAATTTTCAATATTATATTTACAAAATATGAGCCGTCTTCTAAGGGATAAAGTCTATCTGGAATGTCTTGTTATGAATTAATTGTGAAACGAATGGGCGATACTGGGAGTATCTTCCACCAAAAACCTAAAGTCAAAGATCTCCCATTGAACTCACTGCTGTTATCGGGCGTTATGGGAAGCAATGCCTCGGCGGCTGCCAACATGGCCTGTGTGGCCGTGGTGTGCTGGGCGGTGGGCTGGGGCGCGCCTGCGGGTGCCCGGGGGGCGGAGCGCAGAGCACGCAGCAGCGGGGGCGCCAGTGAGCGCGCCCAGCCTGGCCCCAGCGACCACAGGCGGCGAAGCAGCTGGGAGCAGCGGAGGACCACCTGGATTATAAAATAGTATGAAAACAATTAAAAATCGATGGAGCTGAAACTCAGCAGATAAACTCGTATGCATCAAACTTAATGGAACACCTCTAAAAGCAGTGACAAGAAGACTTACATTACTTAATTACAACAAGACTTAGGAGTTACCATATCACAGGACTTGAAATGGGAACCACACATCGCTGGAATTGTGAAAAGAGCAAATTCACTAACATATCTAATCAGGAAAACCTTCCTTGACCTAACACCGGACATGATGTTAAAAATATATAAAACATATGTGCGACCTCTCCTGGAATACGCTTTCCAAATATGGAGTCCTTACTTTGCAAAGGATATAAATCTGTTAGAGAGAGTATAGAGACGTTTCACTAAAATACCAAGAGCTCTGAAAGATCTACGATACGAAGATAGACTCAAGGAACTAAGATTACCAACCTTACAAGAAAGAAGAGAAAGGGGTGACTTGATCGAGACTTTCAAAATTTTATCTGGACATTACAGTTGCCCTAGCATCCAAGAAATCTTCACTACTAATAAAAATATAAATCTCCGTGGACACTCAAAAAAAATTACCAAAACGCCTTTTGCATCTAATCCTAGAAAACACTTCCTTGCAAATAGAGTAGTGGATGCTTGGAACAAACTTCCACAACATGTCATCGATGCAACAAATATAAATCAATTCAAAGCTCTATTGGATTCACATTTGGAGAGAAGAAAGGACTTAGTTCAAACTTAAAACAACTTACTGTCAAACTTGTTGTGAAATCAGATATGAGCGCATCAGCAGAATGCTGCCTGCTCTGCGCATAATAATAATAATAATAATAAAATACACAGATTTAGGAAATGAAATAAAAAGAATTTGGCATTCTCAGACTATAAAAATATTACCATTCGTTATTTCGGCTACTGGCATTATACATAGCTCTCTAATTAAAAATTTAGGCGTATTAGATCTATCAAAAAATTTATATATAAAGATGCAAAAGTCGGTCATTTTGAATACATGTAGGATAACAAAAGATTTTTTAAATATTTATGTTGAGGGATCAGTAGGATTTATAGGCCCTGTTAGAAGTTCTACCGAGCCGAACCCTCTGATATGAAAATATCTGGAGACGGTGAATTTTTTTCCCATTTGATATCTGATGAGTTGACGTGTTGTTGTTCTTGTATTGTTTTGTATTTATTTTACTTATATAATGCACTTACATAGTGTTGATTGACTAGCTGATCATTTGTGGAAAAGTGAGTGGAAGGGTTAAGTTTTTCCTATGGGGAAGATTTAACCCGGACAACAAAATCGGAAGCATAAAAAAAAATAATTTTGTCAACTTTTGGTGGCAATCACGTACACACACGCGGACACATTTTTCTGAAATCCCGATCGGCAGTTTGCGAGGTTGATAGAGTTGTCGACTCCAGTTCTTGGATAGGAAGGTTCAATCGTCGGTCAAACCATTTTTTTTTAAAGTTTTAAGATAATATTATATACATCAATGAATATACATCTTTTCCTATGTTTCTGTCTTTTCCCGTTATATACACATTTAGAACATTGACACGTTCATACACATTATTTGCACACCAGCCTTATCTAAAACTAGTTTGACAGCCCACACCTCTTATATGGCCTGGCCAGACCACATTGCCCATCGGAGTGTTAAAATAGCTGTATTATAGTAAAAAAAAAACTATGTTGATTTTTTAAAAGATTAAATCCAGACGGAGGCCTTGAGATAAATAATTTCCTTCAGGGCCTATTTGTATGTGGGGATGCTCTGTGGAGGGTCCTTTATATGATCTTAGATTAAAGATTTAGTATGAATTGATGTAGGATGGCATTTATTAAATAGTCCACTTGACTGAATGTTGTGAGAGTGGACAATCGAACACACGATTTCTATCTCGCTCCTCATTCCATCTCTTTCAAACTAGACATTAAAATAATTAATTCTTACGAGCGACGAGTGGATGAAGATGCTGCAACCCCATGACTGGTACGAGTGCCGTTCTACTTAGATAATAGAAACAAGGGAGATAGGATCGGTATGAAACCGAGCGCAAAATATTCTTCACCCACACCATTGCAAATCACATAGTGTTTATTTTACTTAGTTATAAAAGTTAACATTTTATATCTAGTGTACATCTATTCTAAAACTAATGTAAAAATATTCTACTAGTATTTAAACTTCACAACATTGAGACATAACCCATGAAAAACTGCGAGACTTTTGGCTTCCATAACATTTAAAGGAATAAATTTATAATTTATAATCATCTATGCTTGGCACGCTTCCATGCCATATCTCCCTTTGTATTTATGACTTCTACTGAGTTGTGTCCGCAGAGTGAAGCTTCTAGAATATGGCGATAGTTAACTGGCCATAGAAGCGGGAACCAGAATTAGAAAAATATTTTTATTACCTTAGGATCGCTGCTCTGCAAGCAGGCTCTGAAGTGATTGATGCAAGGGAAATGCAGCATTTGTGTCGGGGGGGCAAAGGGTAGGATCGCACTCATGGACATCATGGTCACTGTCACATCCAGTTTCACATCTTCCTCATCTGAAATGATAATGCAATATATATGCATATAATTACATATGTATATCTCTAAATAGTATAACAAAGTCACTATCCACGTATGTCTGTTTGTGCGCTTAGTTCTTCTGAACTATGCAACGGAGTTTGATAGGGTTTTCACTATCATTTAGAGAATTTCTTCCGGGAGGTTTATACGAAATAAAGGGCAGGCCGCGACCTAAATCGGCTGCGAAATCTCGATTTACGTGTAAATATATCGCAATTTTACGAATTTATTTTGTATATCTGAATTTAAAAGCGCGGTAATCGGCCGCGAAAATAAAGGAATAATTCTTATTAATACGAATTTACTCCTAAGATACTACCCGGATTTGAAGGGGCGACTGAAAAATTCGATTTTCGGCGTCTTTTTTTAATTTTTAATTCCTTTTTCGAAATTCGAAATTTGATTTTTGATGTCCCGTGGATTTCGAATTAACGAGGTTCTACTGTGTGGGCAAGTATTTAACGTGAGTACTATTAAGGTCAGAAAGTTACACTGGTTAAGAGTAATGGGGGCATTCAAAAAATAATAAAATTTCAGAATCGCTGGACATGCTTAACCACTCAGAACATTAGAACGTCAAAAGACGTAAATATGATAATAGCGGTCAAGACATTAGAACGTCTTTTCACGTAGATGCGCGAGATTTTACAAAAATCGATTTATTTCCATCACTAGTATACGGATTGCCATGATTTAAAAAACAGAGTATCGATAATGAATAACGCTACGCGTCTGTATTCAAGAATATCTATGGAACGTAGAGTTGCATTATCTAAGCCGATTGAATCTGTCATCTTGTTCGTTCATAATTTATTGCGTTTCTAAATAATTTATTAAAAATATTTTAGTTTGAACGGTTAATATTTTGAGGTGACTAATAGTTTTTAATTATATTTCTTCAATATATAAAGTGTTATTTCTTTATGATACTCAGAAAAAAGTACATTTTTCAAAGCTTTGAAATAATTGTAAGCGATTTTTACATATTTTTGACGTTTTCATAAAATGTATATTTAGAAACGCATATATTTACGTATTACAACACAATGCGATAGTGGATTTCATAATCTTTCCAAAACATTTTTTAGAATGAGGCTACGTTTCCCAAAACGTGAGTTATGAAGCTTTTAGCAAAACTCGTAAATAACACAAAAATTATCACGTTTTGACAGTTCTCAAAGGAACACATAGTAGATAAAAGTCTTTGTCTGAGAGGTTAATACGAGTATGTCAAACTAGAAAAAATATTGCTGGCACCATCAAAATACATTAAATTTTTAACTTTGATTGGCAAGAAATGTAACTATGCATATTTTACCGTATCCCCGACGTAAGTAGTTGTCTTTTATCGTAAATAAGTGGAACCAAATGAATTACCATTCTTGGAAAGATCAATAATCTTGGCGAGCACGCTCTGCATGAGCGAGCCCCACTGTTCCCTGGTGTCGGGATACTGCGCATGGCTGTCCTGGCCCATGCAGGTGAGAAGCTCCATGCAGGCGCTGATGGGGGCTCCCTGCACGCAGTCCTGCTGCCCTGTCTCCTTGATCACCCCCGTGGTGAGGTACAGGATGGTAGGGAGGATCGCCACGGCACCTGAAATTACGTATAATAATCATTTGAATCCAAATAACTGGAAATGTTTTGAAAGCCTCCGTGGTAGAGTGGTTACAATCCTTTTCTACAAATCCAGAGGTTGCGGGTCCAAATATATTGTGTAAATGTGTGTAAATAAAATTGTGTTTATTTATATATAGCATAATTTCATAAATTTTAGCTATGTTTCCTATGTTGTATTTGGGCCGGCGGCCTGGCTTTATTTTTTATACATTTCTTCTCCAAACAAATCTACTCCAAGATTGATGAAATTTTGCAATCTTGATCTTCAAAACAAGAGGAAGGTCACTGTCTACATGCAATTTCGTAATCCCCCTATTCCCACCTGGAAAAATTTTGATACTTCTTGATGAAGTTTTGCATACTTGACGTTCAAAATAAGAGGAAAATAATTACTGTCTACATCTGATATGGAAAAAGTGTGCTTAAAGCCCGGGCAACGCCGGGGACTGCAGCTAGTTTCCAAATAGGATATTCTATCCTTGTCCACGGCATTTTGAGGATGCATTGAGGATTTTCCGTGTCAATGCCGGTCAAGTGTGTAGGTGTATGTGTAGTAAAACCATGTACAACCGTGTAAAAATGTGAAAATCCGGAAAAAATGCAAGGCTCATAAAAGCATAATGAAAAAGATTAAGAAAGGGACTCTTAGATAGTTTGGGAATGTAGAGCGGATGAATGAAGAAAATAGTGTAAGGAGAATAAATATATGACATAAAACTGAATGGTAGAAGAAGTAGGGATCGTCAAAGGAAGACATGGCACGATCAAAGTGAATCAAATGCTTGAGCCAGATCATGTCAATAATCACGATAACAGAAGAGTTTGGGTGAATTTGAATGAAGCAAGGAATATGCGCTAGGACAGACCTCTGCGGAGAAACCTTGAATCAATTATGTTATAAGAAATTGGTTACAATGCTCACCTTGGGGGCTTCCCAATCCTGTCAGATGCGCCATGCAGCCCAAAACCTTAACAAGCAGTCTCGGCCCGTGCTGTCCGATGCCCTTCACCTTACCCGGGCGCCCCCCGGCTTGGGGCTTGCCGGGGCTAAGGCAGGGCAGCTGCCTCACCAGCAGGCACAGGCACACCTCGAGGCAGGAGAACAGGAGGGACTTGCCCGGGGGTAGGTCGCCTGTGGGGCCCCCCTCACCCAGCAGCTGGACCGTTTCGAGGACAGAGGCGGGCGGGTTGTTGCAGTCTGCTTCGTCGGATGAGAGGTCTAGAAAGTTTAAAAGATACAATTAAAATTATGGGGATGTTAAATGCTTGGGATGACAACCCGATGAAAACTGCCCAATCAGCAATGTTTTGCTCATTGTTCCGTGTTCTGGAAGGCAATAAATGTTAACTGTGAGGGTAGAAAAGGAAAATGTAAATCTCATAACCAGTCGGCAATATCCCTTGTCGCAATAGCAAAACCTACACTTAGCCCACCAACACTGCAAATTATGATTTATTAATAAAACGTTTATTTTCATATTGCACTAGGTATGTGTTAACACTCCAATACCAAAGGGTGGTAATATAATTACCCCAAACAAGCGTTTTGTGTGCTATCTAAGTTGTTTTTTTTACACAACACAGTCTATAATTTAGGTAATCCTATAAAAACTCTTTGGTAATCGATGTACATTTAAAACAAAATATCCCATTACTATTTTTTAACATTTTACCTCCCCCAGATCGCAACTGCTTTTAAAAAAAATTCCTTCGTGCAAACAAACCACGAGTTTGGTCGAAAAAATACAGTGTGTGGCAAGCCTACGCACGACGGAAGTGAAACTTTTAGTGTTCTTCTCTCTCTCTTTTCATTTCATTCTCTCTTTTTTTTCTGTCTATTGACATATTTATAAGTAGCATGTGATAAAAAAAAATTAAAAGTTATAAAAATATGGGATTCAAACCCGGGTCCCGCATAACGAGTGTCGAACGCTCTGCCTCTAGACGGCGAGGAGAGGTATCTCGCGCGACGAGAACCGCGTATACAACGTGTACTTGACTTGTCCCGCGCAAATTTTCATTTTCAAACACGGCAAATGAATAATATCACATAACGTCTCGTTAACGCTTTATATAGGGTCGAATCGAAGATATATCGGCAGTGTGAAGTCATATCTGTCGTTTTTCAAAATATTTCCGTATATTTGTCCGTTTTGGAAAAGATCTATTGTGTTTTAACAGTCTCATACCCGTATGGAGTCTGAATTTGAAAAACATTTCTAAATTTTGAAAAACTCACTTACGGCTGTGTTTTTTACTAAAAAAACTTGTCACGCACGTCTGCGAGGGTAATTAGTTGCGTTATCGGCCTTGATTAGTAATTTTAATGATTCAAAATAAAAATAATTAATCAAAATACCGAGCGACTCTACCGACTCGATTTGTAAGCTATATTTCGACCAAAATATCATATAGTCAAAATATCTAAAAGTCGCAGCACCTGAGCATTTTATCACTTTTCCTCGTATTAAAAAAATCAAAAAAGAAAAAAAAAATTTGTTAAAGCGGGGATCGAACCTCGGTTCTTCACGACGACAGTCGGGCGCTCTGCCTCTAGACCGCGAAGCTGAGTTTGGAGAGTGACCTAAACTAGGTATATAATATTAGCTAGCTCCTATAGCGAAATGATCACGGTTTTTCGTGACGGTCATGAATCGGTTTTACTCCGGTCCTCGAAAATGCATGACGCGCGTAAAGAAGTTTCACTTCAAAAAGGTGAATTTTACCGGAAAGGGCTACAAAAATATAGATTTCGTTCTATCTCTTTCACCATTTGGCATTGTTTATTGTTTCTTTACATTGTATCTTTGTAAGCCTGTGTTGAGGTTAATAATTTTACAAAATAATAAAAATAACACAAAGATTACATATTGAGAGAAAAATATTGTTACATTAATGTTTCTACAAATTGGGTACCTACATGATATCTATTAATTTTTTTATGAATTAATTAATTAATTTACAGACATCGTCCAAATTACAAAATAATATCACGAATACAGTAAAATGAAAAATACAGGATTAGACAAAGGTACATGAAAGCAAAGACATAAGGCAGATATAATATAAGAAAATAAAGTAACAAGTCGATTCAAGTCAAGAATACGCCGTGGGTCAGGACCACGGGACACTTATAATATTCCGTCACTTGTTTAGCGACTGGCAAAAATCATTCAGACTTATCCCAAAAAAGTTAAGGTTTTGACTTAGTTGATCAGTCTACACATTCTGGACAATGGTGAATAATATCCATAATTTGTCGAATGATGGTTGAGGAAGAGCAGTTCATTATTTCTGAGTCTGTGCGAGGGGATATTGAAGGGAATGAGTTGCAGTAGAGTAGGTGAATCAATAATACCATTTATAATTTTGAAGAAGCAAATGAGGTCATTTCTTTCCCGACGAACTTCCAAAGGAGAGAGGTTTAGAGTCAGTTCGATTTCATCATATGAGTATTTGCCTTTTTCTAATGTTGAACAGATTCAATGCGTCGAATGTGAACAGCATAAAAAGGAGACCAGATAACACAAGCATATTCAAGATGGGGGGCGAACCAAGGAGCAGTAAAGAGTTCTAAGGGTATTTACGTTTTTGAAGTCCGAAGTGATTCTAGTGATGAAACCAAGTAGTTTGAGGGATTTATTAACGATTGTAGTTATGTGATCCCAATTTATTAAGCTAATTCCAGCCAATTCATTATAGTATTATTTTTGATTGTAAAAAAACGTAATAAACTAGTAATTTAAAAAGGACCAGAGAGAAGAAAATTAATAAGAATTACATTATAAAAGGACAAGGATGATAAAATATACATATATGTACAACATATTTTGCATTATTTAATGATTGGCGTCCAGTTAAAACGGTATATAGTAACTTATATCTGAGTGTTACTGGAAAGGGCACAAGGGGTTAAAAACGAGTAGAAGGAGCCACCGACACTTTGCAATTTTACGGGGGACCCCAGTGACCCCCCTTTGGATCGTACGTAATTTTTACCTTTAAGTACCAACCCGAACAGGACAAGGGGAACAAAATGAGATGAGGCCTACCTTTAATTTTGTCTTTCATCCTACGATCCAGATCTTCCTTGGCAGCCATGATGGTTGACTGAAGCACCTCTGCGGCCAGAAGTAGGGGCTGGGCACCTTCTTGGGTCAGACCAATGCGGTGTAACACGTGGCACAACTCAATCGCAAGGGATCTGCAAAAACAACCAATTTAAATCATCAATTTTAAAACACTCAATTTTTTTTCACAATTACAACCGGTAAGGGTGTTTACCCTTACCTGTAAAAAATTTCGGGATGTGCAACTTTACTTGCATAGTTGCACTTTTAAAAATGGCCTGCAAAAGTTAGCCACGTGCACAGATAGAGCATTAGCGGGATTTTGAATGAATGGCATTGAAGCCAAATCTAGGGTGAGGGGAAATTGCCTGGCAGCCGTCTTGTATGAAAATCTTTTTTCTGATTTGTGTGTAAAGTGGTATACATATAATGAAATATTTTTATTTTATTTTTTGTATTATTAATGCAGTTATACGCCTGATTATGATATATAGGTTTTTTTTTGGTATTATAGGGATAGGGATGTCATAAAAAAATTTAAGCAGGCTTTGACGATTTTCATACATCTTCCCCCTCAAGCTGCAGCTTCAAATTTTCCTCGAACAGTTCCATCCAGGGCTTATTAGGTTCATGCGTGCACAGGTCCTCAAAATAATGTAGGCAAAAAGGAGGGTAATGCGATTGTTTAAATGGTTGTAAATGGAAACACCGAGTTGGTTGAAATAACTTAACGCGGGTGAGCCAAATAATTGCATTAGAAAGGTTTTTGTACTTGTTATGTAACTTAAAACGGGTGAGCCAAATAATTGCATTGCAAAGGTTTTTGTACTTGTTATGTAACTTAAAGCAGGTGAGCCAAATAATCGCATTGGAAAGGTTTTTGTACTTGTTATGTAACTTAACGCAGGTGAGCCAAATAATTGCATTAGAAAGGTTTTTGTACTTGTTATGTAACTTAACGCGGGTGAGCGAAATAATTGCATAATAAAGGTTTTTGTACAACTTAAAGCGGGTGAGCCAAATAATTGCATTATAAAGTTTTTGGTACTTGTTATGTAACTTAACGCGGGTGAGCCAAATAATTGGATTAGAAAGGTTTATGTACTTGTTATGTAACTTAACGCGGGTGAGCCAAATAATTGGATTAGAAAGGTTTATGTACTTGTTATGTAACTTAACGCAGGTGAGCCAAATAATTGCATTAGAAAGGTTTTTGTACTTGTTATGTAACTTAAAGCAGGTGAGCGAAATAATTGCATTAGAAAGGTTTTTGTACAACTTAATGCGGGTGAGCCAAATAATTGCATTAGAAAGTTTTTGGTACTTGTTATGTAACTTAATGCAGCTCAGCATGCATTTATAGCAAATTAAAAAAAAAAGTTGTTGCTCGTCAAGTCAACTGTCAAATTTGGAAGTTGAACATTTGAATCTACCAATTTTTTTTTCTAAAATGGTGTTGCTCTTAGTTCTAAAGCGCCAATTGGATATGAAAAATTTGTATCCTTTGAGCGCCGGCATATCCAATTATGTATGAAAATAATACTTTCTGTTGTGGGATTTTCACCTTTGGCATACTAAAGCAGTATTTAGGTCATGGGAGCTTGTTATTTAAAAGGTTAACAAACTGAAGTTTACTTTATTACCAGCTAAGTAAAAATGATGAATAACACACCTGTCTTTCAATAGCCTAGCCCTGTTATTAGCTGTATCCAGTAGGGTGGTTAATGAGAGAAGACACGTCACAGCATTCTGATGAGAAGTATCCCGGGATGTGCACAAAGCTTCCATGCAGATACCTGAATGAAAACATTAATACATTGTATAATACCTTTTACGGAAGTCAGAAACTCACGCCTATTAATGTATTTATTAAATTATCGAAGAAAATATTAGCGATTCTCTAACGAAAATTTGAAATAGTGAAATCAGAAAAAGATAGGGTTGCATGTAGGTCCTAGATCCTAGATGCGACCGTATCTTTTTCGGTTTTAAATTTTCGTTTCATTAAGAATCGCTAATATTGTCTTCAATAATTAAATATTACAATTTGAGGTTTTACTCATTGATTATAATGTATTTCATATCGTAGAAAAGAACAGTACATTGGTCACAGTGATGAAACAATTTACAGATATTAAATATTTTAAAGTGGGTACCTATGATATGTTTCCTTGTCATTACAAGTGTTATTCATTAAAATCTTATGCTGCGTATAAACAGGAGAAAATTTCCATGAGTCAAAACGCCGCTTGCGGTTGCTTAGTTCCTTTTCCATAATTCTTGGCTCGACTCACAGAAATCTTGTTGTGTTTATACGTGAAAATTATAAGCATATATTATATAAATATTTTAATTATATAAATAAACATTTAAACGATGTGCAGCATTATATGTGGTTCGGTTTAAATATTTAGTAATTACTGGGTGAAAGTATAGTGTGTGTGTGTGTATATATGTATGCGCATTGAACAGTTTAAATCATTGGTATGATGCTCCTCTTAAATATGGGCAGTGAATATGAAAAAATGTGCGATTTTAGAGTTTAAATATTATTGAAGGTAAAAATGTAACATTGTCAGCAAATGGCCAATCAGCGCCATATTGTTTTTTTGATATTTGAAAGGTTTCCGTCGGCCAATAAAGGCCGATTCTAGGTCCATTTCAGCTTTCTATCAAATCAGCTGACAAGCATAACAACATGAGGAGACAGTTATGCTTTTAAAAGGAATTGTGAAATAAGTATGTAGACATAACGGTAGCTTACCAAAGAGAAGATGGAATTTCTCATCATCGGCATCTAAAGATTCGGGATTATTATTATCATTCTTCGGCTTGATACTATTGTCAGGTTCCATTTCCTTGGGTTCTTCCATTAAAACTGAAAAGAATAATTATTGTAAATTAGGTAACAAATATGTATGTATATGGTTACTTGATGGCATTTCGTATAAGTACGGTTTAAAAAGAGGCAACCCAGTAGAACCACGTTAATTCGAAATGGGTTGCTCCATTTGCATCTGGCACCATTGTTTGGAAGGTCTGGGTCACTCCATTGCTCCCTATGGTCTATATGGACTTTAATTTTCTTAATAATTTATTTGAATTAAGTGGGTTATATTCTATCCATATTTAATATGCGTGGTATTTACCTATCTCCCTGGTGTGCTTGTTGAAATGCAGGGCGGTGGCATGCAGCAAGGCTGGCCACACATCGTGGTAGTGGCCTCGAGCTCCCTCCACCGTATCCGCTGTGTAGAAGGCACCACCATCATGCGGTAATTGGGACCCATACTCTGTCAAGATAAAGAAAAGGCAATATGTATAAGTGTCAGTCTCATACCGTCTGCAAATCTGAACTGCATTGTGTGGGTAAATTGTACAGAAGGTGAGATGGAAGCCTTCTGAGACTCCAGAATAGCTAATTATTATAAGCAATAATTAGTCGCCTATATCCATACAATGGTTCCATGATAACTCAACAGCAGGGTACTCACCTAGAGTGTAGCATGTAATGTATCCGATACTGTATCAATCTGCAAGTGGGTACGGCTCGTCCACGGTAACCGCGTATCCAGCTACGACCTCCCGGATCCGCCTTTAGTGCTCGCTATGGTGCTCGCAGTGAAACAGGGTCACTGCGAGCACACTGCGCTCCACCCGCGAGCGGCTCGCAGCAGACTCGTGCCTACGTACTCACTTGATACAGTATCAGATACGTTACAGGTTACACGGTTAGGTGAGTACCCTGCTAACAAAGTGACAATTCAACACACTTTTAAAAAGTGATATAAAGTCATTAGGAACAATGAAAAAAAAAAATTTAAACCTAACCTACTTAACCCAGTTAATAAAGTTTTTGTTTTATTACTTAACATGACTTTATATAACTTTTTAAAGATGTAATGAATTATCATTTTGATGAGTTATCCGGTCACCCCATACAAATTGAAAATATCTCCCGAGTAAAAATAAATGCCGCTGACGGGAATTGAACCCTCACCTTCTGATGTCCGGTCAGGTGCTGAGGACCACTAAGCTACGTCGGCTTATTCCCAACACGCCAAATAATTCAATATGTACTAGTACTTTAATCATCAATTAGACGGCGTTGAGACATATTATATCTACATTTGTTGGTGAAATATTTTGAGTTGTCAAATATTATTATTTTTTTAATGATAAATTAATGTTAAGTATAATATTTCAGGCGACTAATTATTGCTTATAATAATTTGTTATCCTTTGTGCTATTCATAAAATACCTTGTCTTATAAACATTAGTTTATCATTAAAAAATAATCCAGAATAGCTGACTGAATAAGATTTGACTCTTTACGTTTTGCATTGTAAACATTGTAAAGACGGCAGGAGTCACTTACACATATAACATATCCCAATTGGGGATTCCAAAGTCCGTCTGGCTCCAGACATTTAAGACTCTTGTGTGGTATTTACCTGGTGGAAGACTGAGTAAGGCGTGATCCCTCAGAGCTGCGTACCAATTCTGCGCTAGATTCTCCAGCTCTGGCTCGACCAGCTTCAGCAGGCTCTCCCCCTTGAACTCAAAGTTCCCAAAGTCGTCGTTCTGCAGGGCTCTGAGGGCGCTAGGCTCCTCCTCCTGGGTGGTAGGGGAGTCCCCACCCAGGGAGCCGCTGAAGCTCCGCGTGAACTCCGTCTGGTTGCCATTGGTGCCAGGAGTCGAGACATCTTCCAGCTGTTTTATAGCGCTGCCAGGGGCGCTACCGTTGCTGATCATTGCTACAATGTAGACCTGGAAATTGAGGTATGAATACATAAAAAAATGTGAAAAAAAATTTCAGGTAATAATTCAAAAACAGCAAATTTATCTAGAATCAAATCGAACCGGTATTCTAAAAATTGTCTTAAGAGCAGTGCGTTGTCACCTAAAGTGATGAGTTTTGAAAAAAGTCGAAATAACTAACCTCAGCCCAAGCCTTGAGGATAGCAAGTTTCTCCAGGGTGGCGAGACTCTCATTGTAAATCTGGGCTGTGTTGTTCAACTTCGTATTCAGCTTGTGGAGACTGGAAACCAAGAGCTGGTGAACCCTGGAAATGTTAAATCCAATAACATCATTTTAATACCTATTTACTGATTTTTCGATCCCTCGATCCCTTCAATTCCACCATATCATCTATTTCTTAGATGTAAAAATGATATTTTTTTTTTTTTTTTTTTTTTTTAATAAAGAAAGACAAACATTCCCAGGTTACGAATAACCCAACAATGTTTGAAAATCTCCTACTACCACCACAGAAAGCCGAAAATGTTGCTTGTGTTGTGATGGAGGACTTAGCCAGCTGAGGAATCGAACACGCGACGCTCGGGTGAGACCCAAGCGCTATGCCCACTCAACCACTGACCGGTATATATTGACAGCGGACATTAAGCTATTATAATACAACTGTTGCATTCAAAACTTCATACGAATTACAGCTCCAGATACACATGAAAGTGGACAATACGTGGTAAATACTTTAGACGATACGGAATGGTGTTTGCTGGAATTGGTATGTGTAGGAAGAACAAGGTATGGAAGGAAAACGGGATGACCAATCACTCACCACTGAATCTCCGCGAAGTAGCACACGACATAATTTAGTGAGTTCCTCCGCAATACATTGAGGTAATTATAGTGACAAAAAAATGAATGAGCACATAAAACGATATTATGTATTTGCAAGATAGTAAAATTCTTTCTTTTTACTTAAAAATAAGATTAGGTATGTACATGAACAACACCAACAACTCGCTTCCAAGGTAGTTCGAATCCTCCTGTTTTTCAAAACAACAGCACTCGAATTTGGACTATTTTCTTTAAAATTGTTCCAAATTTCAAATAGTTTTCCAGCAGGTGATGGTTATGGAGAGGTAGCAACCGGATAAGTGACATTCCGGTAGCAAACAAGCATATTCTCATTTCAAGCCAAAACAACATCTACTCTTGTAGACAAGCTTATCTAGGTCGTTCATGGGCCTGGTAGGTATACTAATGATACTGTTTCCATGTTAACTGACAAATGTAATTGTCATGCTCGCTCATGTCCACTAATCACCACGAGATGAAAGCCTTAATAAAATTAATTTTATTGTGTCAATGTTGATATGTATTCATATGCTAGGGCCCCTGTTTTTGTTGACTTCTTATGATGAAGTTTAGAAATATGGAATTGTGAGGATGTACCTTCGCAGATCATTCAGGTCTCGGGCTACTCCGCAGCCAATCCAAGTGGAGCAGACTTCGCAGGCGGCAGAGGTCACATGCGAAGGTGTGTCAGGAGAGAAAGCCGGTCTTAGTGCAGCACCAACCTGGTAACAATAACAAATTATCTATACTTTAACTCCCCTATTTATTGGTGATATTCCCAATTCTCGGACTTCTCACACACTGTGCAGAAGGAGTTTACTAAAATAACTTCATTCCTACCGTATGTATAATTGAAAATACATAGATTTTAGAATTTTTTCCTCCCTACCTAGAGTGAATAAAAATTGGCAATTTTCGTTTTCCAATTGCTGGAAATACTGGATTATTATATAAATGATTATATTACACTATTTTTATCTTTGATATTTAGCTCCTCATTTAAACGCGGTAGCCACGTTTCTATTTTGTGATTAATCTCGACTTTATTCTCATGTTTTTATTATTTAATTTTAATGCTTTTATTTGGTGTATGATTTGCCATTTTAAGTGAAATATGCCCTAAGAGACCTAATGTTGTCATAAAGAAAAGTAGCACAACTTGTAAGGAATAAAAAAAAAGGAAATATTTTTTATCGCTGGCAGTTTTAATTCAGGTCGCAGGAAGGGTTAAGACAAATGAATTATAGTAAAAGGACACTAAGAAAAATTGATTTATGCCAATTTTCCTGTCCCATATCATATTGCCAGATTAAGAAGTCAATCATAACCTCACATTTGAATCTACTCTAATTGGTTCTAAAATCGGTGTTGCAATAGTGATGACAAATTTTAGTTCCATTTTATTAAATTTCTTCACTAGCTTGACGGACTGTATGTTATATTAGATGATGGAAAGTTTATTAACATTAATAAGGAAGATTGGTAAATAAATAAATAATAATATTGGTTGCATCTACTTGGGCTTGGAACTGCTCCAGCAGCAAGTGTCCCGGGAACTCTGGCTCCGGTACCCGGCAGTAGCGGGTGATGATGATGCAAAGGGAGCGGAGTCCACTGAGGCGGAGGGGATCCGATTCACTGGTGGCCGCCATGAAGGCCATCCGGATCAGGTCGGCCAGATGGAGCACTAGATAATCCACTGGAATTTAAAGGAAAATTTATGAAAGTCAGAAACAATGCAGTTCTTCTATCATATAATATACAATCTTAGAAATTTACATGGAAGTTATACCATTACCGTGCAGTTTTTGACGAAATAGTTGATAGTTCTCTCTCTCTCTCTTTCTCTCTCTCTCTATCTGACCGATTTTCAAAAGGTAGCACTTTCGATGTTGACAATTTTGCTTCTACTTTCAGAGCTTTTATACAGGTGAAGATAATTAGAAATGCAATATTATGCTTTTGTCGGAGGGGTGAACATCAACTCACTCTAGACCCCTATTCAAATGCCATGAAGGATTGTAAACACAGATCGAAGAAAACCTAATGCAAAATCTGGATATTATGACGAAGAGCTGGAGGCAAACCATGTGACAATATTTTGACACCAAGAAGGTTCAAGCATGTATTATAAACTATGACTATATTCGTACTTTGACCTCAGACGAATGCTTATTGAAAAAATCAGACCCTGCGCAGAAAAGTAAGGTAACTGTTTGCAATGTACACTTTTTACCGCAGTGAGTAAATTACAAAACATTTGTGAGCGTCTCTTATGTAACAAAATTTTCGATTTTGGATACAAGCCGAACCATGTTTGCTCGATATGTGATTCTTAATAACGTGTTTTAAGTAGCGAGAAATTAGCGTATTACTGTAAAGCTGGTAATTTTTATGCAGATTTTATTTTCAAAGACTAAATAGTGATATGAATGTAGTAGAACGCGAGTTGCATGTAGACTGTCGTATTAATTTATTGACAAGTCACCGAAAGAGAGACGCGCAAGCCAGCTCCCTTCTCCGCGCACTTTGTTCTCTCGCCCTTATGGGCAGTCTACAGCTTCTTTAGTCTGTGATGTAAGTGCTAATTACATACCATTATTTCTGGTCAACTGTTGTTCCTTAGCCAGGAGAAGATCGAAATGTGCTTCTCCTGCTGATTCACAAGCAGTCATTATCCTTTGAACACACTCCATTGCAAACACCTGAAAAATACAAATATTTATTAGCTTTACACAACAAATATTTTGAACATTCTGAAACCAATAACAACATGTACAGCGCTATTCTAAATACAGATTTGCGAAATAAATTCGTAAAAATACAATATATTTCCGCATAAATCGAGATTTCGAGTCCAATACTTATCGCGGAGGGCCATTTGAAATAAATTCGTAAAAATGCGATATATCTAAGTGTAAATTGAAATTTCACGGCCGAGTTTTGTCGCGGCCGACCCTAAATTCAAATATTTGGTGTAAATTCGTAAAACTATGAAATATTTCCGCGTAGAACGTATTTTCTCAGCCCCTCAAACTCGGATATTCGAAATAAATTGGAAAAAATACTACATTCCAGTGTAAATCGATTCAGATTTACAAAATAATAACACTCATTAGGACGATGTATAACCAGGTAAAAATACATTTTTCGGCATTTTACTACTACGACTGCCTTTTAGATCTATGAAATTTTATGATTTGTTTTCGCAAAAATTGAATTTTTTCGAATTACACAAACAAATTTTCAAGCGCAGACAAAAATAAATTTCAAATTACGAATTAACAAATTTCGAATTAAAAAACTATTTTATATGAAAAATTTTTTTTGCCGATATTTTTTTTGCGAAAATTTCAAATTACGTGTTTTTTCGAATTATCGGGGTTCGAATTAACGGGATTCTACTGTATTATCATTTGCACTGCCCCATCCGATAATACCGTATTTGTAACATTGAATGGCAGAGAGCCAAGATATTTTGTCACTGTTCTGTTTTATCATGGAACCATAATGAACATGTCCTCACCCTGGTGGGCCACCTGGGCTGTATAGGCGGGTGTGTGACCACTGTCTGGTCTGCGTGGAACTCGGCCTGGTCATCATCCCCCTGCTCTTCCCCGTCCAAATCTCCTAACGGTGCTTCTTCTGCTGTAGTTTCTGTAAACACACACACACACCGGTTAGTAGCTGAGTGGACAAATGCATCAGGTCAAAATCATAACAATATGTATCTTTATTTTTATAAATTAGCAACTAAAAATATCTGTTGAATATAATGTACAAAATACCAGAAACCCAAAATATGTATTTTTGAATGTAAGTATGTTAGTTGTAACCTCTTATAGTCAACTTTAAACTACATGTGTAAATATATATATATGTGTCACTAAGACAGTAGTTATAGGCCTTAGTCGTAAGTTACTAGATATAAGTCTTATATGTAAGTCACTAGTTTTAAGTCAGTAGTTATAAGCCTTAGTCGTAAGTCACTAGATATAAGTCTTTTATCTAGTGAATAGTGTTAATATATTTATTATTCTATAAATATATTTTTGTACAGGGCCCTTGAGGTGATTTTTCACGAAAACGGCGCTACATAAATCAGCCAAATATTATTATTATTATTACAGTGAATATGTAAAATAAATAATAATAACAGTAGGTAGTAAAGAATAGAAATGCATAGTTATAAGGTGAGGTTTCTCAAAACTCGCTTCACTAGGCTAGTTGGCTAGACTTGTTGAGGTAGTCATTTTGCATATTATTTGATAATATGTGCCTATGAATATACACTAACTTATAACTTATAGTAAAATAATGTAACTGGATGGTTCGATTAAATCAATAACTTTGAATTTGGCTGAGTACAGGCCTTATTATTACTTTTGATCCAAATTTTTACATTCTGTTTTAAATATTTTTGTGAATCACAATTTTTTATGCTCTCTGGAAGAATATTGAAAATTCTTGTCGCAATGTACTGCAATCATACTTTTTAGTTTGTCAGGAATAGCTGGATGATTGAGAGATTCAATGTATCTCCACTATTGATTTGAAGTATAACTAAAAGAAAGGAAGCTAGCTAATGGTAAAAAGATAAGTTACCCTGTTGAACGGTGAGGACCGCCTTGCACAGCGAGAGCCACTGGGACAGCTGTCCAGCCGATAAGACCTGCACCATGGACGTGAGAGTGTCGTGCGTGTAGCGAACCACCATGCCATCTGTCTCCGTGTCCAGCATGGCAAACAAGGTGCCGGGCAGGCCAGACTCGGTTATTGTGGTGCCTGGATATACAAACAAATATAACATCAGTATTATACATGAAATAACAGATATGTATAAGGGTAGCATATGAGCTTTCTATAAGTCACCTTGAAAATAGATGATTTTCCGCTAAATTTCTGTTAATGTGATGCTGATTTTGTACTTACAAACCAAAACTGCACAAGAGTCCCAACTGCCTAGACTCTAGAGCCGATGAGACTATGACATCCCCAATTGGGGTATGTTGTGAAGCTGAAGGTGGTAGGGTGAGGAAGGAGACGGGGAAGATGAAGGTAGGGAAGGAATACAACTTAGCAAAATAAGAAAATCTATTTGATTTTACAAATCCTAAACATAAAGAAAAGTTTTCTTCAACAGATGTCTCCAGTTTTCCCAATTCTTTTTCACCTAACTTAAAAGGGCAGCTCGTTTGCGTTGTAATTTCATCTCATCAGGGTGGAGTGACGTTGTATGGGACTTTTTTTTTTAAAGATGCCAGTACTGTAATAGCAAAAAAAAGTTGCCTTTATATAACACCTCTTTCGTCTAAAAAAATCAACTCGATCGAAACATTCCTTTATTCAACAACCAGCACATTTATATTTAGAAAAAAATTGTATGAAAAAAGTCGCTGAAAACTCTGCCAAGCATTATAAACAAGCGATATTCATAGCAAAAATACAATTTTATTAGGGGTTTTATAGCTAATAAGGTGCATAACACATCTGAAAATAAAAATAAAATTACCATAGTTTCAAGGCGGGGTCTATTTTTGGTTTTTTGAAGAGGATTATTGATTTTTATTGTTTTTTTCGTGTTTTTGAGAAACATGTTTTTTTATTAAATAAAATACTTTAACAAAGAGAATTTTTTTAAACATTATCGAAGTTTTATAATATTTATCGTGTTTTGAAATGATATTTGGTGTAAAATTCGGGCATTATATGACTAGATTTTATTGTCGCCCGAATGAATCCATCTCTTGCTTCAGGCCCAACTGTAGACAACGATGCCTGGGTAACTAATTTGATGCACCTCTCGACTGCTTGAGTGTGGCAGGGAAATCTGGGAAATTCAATACTGTCCTTTTCTTCACCGAAATTATTTATCATTTTGACTAGGCCATCATTACTGATTTCGGATAGTATCGGTGGCGGTGTAACTTCGCATTCCTGCCAGTTGATAATATCGTAATATTTACTTGCTGAAAAGTTTATTGTTGGAATAATAAAGTCTCTAACAACAGATGGACTCGGACATCTATCTCGCGCCTTTGATATTCATCTCAAACCCAATTCTCTTACAATAAGGTTGTCATCCATTATCATGGATAGTAGCAGATTTTCCGGGTGGCAAAAATAGGCGTTTCTTTGAATTACTGGATTAATTATATCTCGTAGATCGGTGCTCAAATATCGGGTGAGTTTTATTATAGTCATGTAGTGCCCCATCTTAACACGACGGGTGCCTCTTTATCTCAAACCATGTCGGAGCATATGCTTTAACAACATATTCAGCAAGAATTTTTAGGTTCACTGAAGGGTTAGTTGTTCCTATATATAATCGAAGTATTGAGTTTGCTGTTGTCAACCAGCGTGAGTGACAAATACTACCTGGATGACGGTTTGCTAAATTTGGTGGGCAGTGACCTGTTGTAACTGCAAAACATATTTCGTACAAGTATTTTTGGTCCGTGCTCAAATTTTTCAATTCCTCTGCGTTGAGTTTGTGCATCTCAAAGTGTATTGGTGAATAATTTATAACGGTGTTTTCAGAGCTGCTTGAAAGAAGTTTTCCAATAGGTCCTGAAAACCCTTTAGGTCCTGTTGTAGCACCATCTAAGTGTTGAAACAAGTGGCGAAGGGGAAGTTCGTTTGCATGCAGCTGACAGATAAACCATTGTAACGGATGACCTAATTCCAATTCCATGAATCTAATAGTTCCATTTCTTTTGCCTGTATTGACAGCAGTCCCATCACATCCAATCGCTGATAAATCATTCAAATTAAAACCGTTCACTTTTAAATGGTGTAACATGCTCTTTGCGATGTTTTTGCCAGTTCCTGATGATGGTGTAACATGTCCAACATATTGAGACCCCGGCTCAGATAAAATGGAATAATGTTCTTCTGAAATCGTTCTCCGATGATATCTATCCCCTATTTTTTCCTGAGACAGTGTTTTATCCTTCCTTCCATCGAAATATAGACCTCGAATTTTTGTTGACTCCGACGACATCTGCCATGTTTTTATTAAAGAAGTGCGACACGTTTGTCTAGCTCGTCTGAGTTTGCTCCTATCAATCACCATTTTAGAGTCGTCTTCGGTTACTATGCCAAAATCTTGTAATGTAGCACTTGCAACAGCTGATGCTGACCTGTCTGACAAACCATACTGATCGCAGATTCTGGCCAAAGTGGGGAGTTTTAACATCATACGGGAATTTTCTGGAGGTTGCGAAGAATGTGAAGAAAATGATTGGTTTTCATCAAAAAAGGGTTGACGTGGTTTTGTCGCTGATGCTGTAGATGAGCTGACCTTCGAAGCAAGTTCAGATAAACGAGCTTGCATCCTCATTTTCCGATGTAATTTTTTTGTTGTGTCGGTGTCTATTGCTCCCAGCATCATTTTTCTCGAGGATCTTTGGTCTTCAAGGAATGCTTGTTCTTTGGTGGGTACCTTGCGCGTCTTTTCGCAGGAACACATATTCAGATTGTTACATTTGCATGAAGCAATATCGAAAAGTTTATTCATTTTGATTTTATAAGAATTTTACTTAACATAATAATGCACACTTTTTTTGGCCAATTTTTAAGTTTTAAGTATTCGTTATAATGATCTTGGATCAGTTTCATCACTCGATTGTGTGAAACAATGGGAATAGAAGCGCGCTTCCAAATTCCTTCAACAATTGCAGATATAACACTTTTTATTTCGAATACTGACGGTTTTTCTGTAGAGTTAAGATTACGCTCATATCGTAAGAACAAATAATGTTTAATCACTTCTGAGACAGTAGGTAACACTTGAGAGTTCATTTCAGTTGGTGCCCCGAATATTGGACATAAAATTTTGCTTCTCGTGTAATTTGCATTCATTTTCACAACAATTATATGTGTTAAAATTTAATCGGACAAGGATTCTAACACGTCTACGGTCAGCGGTAGCCGAAACGAAACTAGATGCAAGTCGCATCTAGTTTCTGCGACGAAACAATAGGAGCGAAATTATCCCCCCCACCTCCACAGCGCTCACAAACTCACTAGTTTAAGAGCAATTTATGCAGTGTTTTTTTTTTTATAAAACATGTAATGTTCAATAAGGTAAATGCAATTGAAAGTAATGGATATTATTTTATATTTTTGAGACAGTACTCAGATTTTGGGAAAAAAAGGCTAAATTTACGTTTTTTACGTTACGAAATCGCTAGGTTGTTGAATGAAGACATAAGTTTAGATTTTTTTAAGTATTTTTACGAGAATATGAATGACATGAAGCATCTTTTGGCAGCTATTACAATACCGAAATTTGATTTTTGCAATGTCACTCCACCCTAATCTACATCTATCTTTGCTAAGGCTGATTTTAGTGTCACGCCGACCACACGCGCACCGTCGGCGCTGATGGTCGAGATATATGAACATCTAGGAAGCGTTTTTGAATGACGCGTAGCTATCAGCGCGCAAGGTGGTCAGCGCTGATGGCTACGCGGCCGTACGCGTCGCGCGTCGGCGCCGCGTAGCTGTCGGCGCTGACGATCGCACGAGCGCCTCTGCTTTCAGTGAGCGTTCTAGTGTCGAGCGGAGCAGATATCATCGCATGTACAGTCATGGCGAATCGCGAAGTCATTGACATTAGAAAGTAATTAAAGAATTTGCTTTCGTCAGCCCTCAAAGTGCCATATAACAAGACAAATCTCCAGCAACGGCTCTCTGCTCAATCAATGGATGAACATGGAGTCTTCGTCGTCGCCGGTTTTTATTTTTTTGGGATAGGTAGTACAAAGCAGCAATAACTAATACACTCCGTATTTTGGTCTTCGACTGTACAGTAAGGCAGTCAGTACGATACTGAAACGAGCCACGCTGAGCCTCAGCGCTGACGAACTACGCGCTGATCTATGAGCGCTGACGGTGAGCGTGACACTTAAATCAGCCTTAGATAACCATTCGATGATGTAAAAAAATAAACTAAAAACTCCAACAGTCACTCTCCACGTAATAGTACAGTATAGTCTCACAGTAATAGGATACCTAGCATAAATACATGGTCTAGAGTTGTTGAGGAATCTTACAAAATATGGAAAAAATAAAACTTACTGTTCAGAGGGTTGGCGTTTTGCTCCCCAATCAAACTGAGAGCATGCTGGCAGACTTCTTTAGCTTCACGCTGAGACAACTGCCGGAGACAAGATATTGCAGCTCGGCGTAGCACCAGATGCTTGCTCGATAAGTTCCTCTGCAAGGGAAGATACACAACATTTTTTTGAATAAAATCCTTTTTTTAATATTAACTTTACACAGGAGGCCCTGAGATGTCTTTGGGAATGCTGCTTGGCATGCATTTTTAAGGATAGGAAGTAATAAACGCTGGTCTTGAAGAGATCCTTGTTTTAAGTTGGAGGAAACACAAAAAACTGGCAGGTCAATCCACAGCCAAGCTCTTTAGCAAAATAATGTAAATTTTCATGCAGTAAATGTATGTGTCTTTCAATGCCAAAGGTACCAATGACAGTTCTTCGGAGAAGACTCCATTAAAATACCAGGAGAATAAATAAAGTGTTACTTTAATAATACAGAAAAACAAGAAGAAAGCGTTTTGATTTAATTGTACTTAGTCAAATTGGAAGATCGGTTTGTTTACTTTTGAAAGACTTACGCATAGAGTGGGCACGAGCGTTGATAGGTTGAGATGACGGGGAGCAAAGAGGTGCAGCTGTTGCAGACAGCCAATGGCCTCCCCCTGTACTGAGGGGGCTCCGACCTCCTGCATTATGGCGCAAGCACACAGGAACATTGAGCGGGCGGTGCAGATGGATGCAGTGTTGCCTGGAATAAAAACACATTTGGGGTTTAGTAATGTATTAAAATAAATTAGCTACTTCTGCTCTCCCAAATTTCAGACACAATATTTTTTTACAAGTGGACGTAGATCTATATAATATATCTGCGCGTATGGAAAAGCTCATCCAGGAAGCAAATAGGCGTGGTAAACAATATGAGAATGTATTAACAAGGTTGACAATAAGGAAGTTGAGTGAAAAATATTTTGACTTATAAAAAATATGTTCATGTAGATAAAAAAATATTGATTCTAAAAATATAAATATATTTCTATATTATTATTCTTAGAATTAGTTAAACGTTCTTGAAAAAGCATTCAATAGCAATAGACTATATACGCTCCACGATTGGTCGAAAGAATTCTGATGTCACATGTGTCGTGACTTGTACGTTCAACGGATCACCTATGGTGTATCTCTTTCTATTACATGAGAGATGGTCGGTTTAGATGAGAGAGGTGTATAGGCCAAAGGTTTATTTGGGTTTGTCAAATATATGTACGTATTTGTTGTTATTATTATATGAAATGGATTTCTAAAGATACATATTCGTATAGTGCTTTATAATAATATGTTGTTTATTGCATAACTTAGAAGTTTTTATTCTTATACATGTCACATAGCATGTGATACACTTCAGGCCGTCGGCCGCCCAGAAAGGTCTCACAGTGAACTGGGCTGTAAACCGTTATTTTACTTTTGGTCTTTACTTTTCTGCGCGGTGGTCCTAAATTAGCGCGTGGAACGTCAACAAGTAGCGACGGCAATACCGTACAAGTACCGTACCGGGCGGGAAAAGCAAATATTCTAACTTAAAATATTAATTTAACTATGAAATCTTAATCAATTTTCTTTTTTTTTAATAACATCAATTCTAATAGACGGTTAACATTGGTAAAAAAATTACTGGAATTCCTTGTTGAAGAATTAAAAATTTTTCCATACAAAATGCTTGAGCGTCGTGGTTTTCACAGTTCTAATGACGTCACACCACACCCCGCCTCTTACCGCTCGGATTCCGCTTGTTTTGGCGGGCTTAATAAAATTTAAACTTTAAGAATTAATTTAATTATGAAAACAAACTTTAAAAAAAAAAAAAAAATACCAGTATTTAAGTTTGAATGCGAACATTGATAAAAAAAAATAAAAAAAATGGACTCAACTTCCTTATTAGCTATTTCAAAATCCGTACAAATTCCAAAAGTCTCCCTAGTGTTGCTTCGCCTCACATATTCAAGAGTGGATTTTGAAGCAGTGATGCAACTGTTGCCCGCAACTAAAGTTGCTTGTGTGCGCCTGGACTAAAAATCAACAACAAAATACACAGAAAATATCAATAAACCTTGTAGTTCCGGTCCAATAGTGGTTATGAGCGCTGACAAAAGTTTCCCGATGCAACGATGGACATCTTCCTGCGAAGGCGGCACCAAGAGCAGCAGGTTCAGGGCCATTGTCAGGGTCGGCTCCACGAAACCCCGGAACATAGGGCCTCCAGCGTCAGCTATCAACGATAGAGCATGTAAAGACCACACCTGAAAAACATTCAAGACATTAAATAGTTATAAATCAAGACAAACATTCCTAGGTTATGAATAATCTGAAAAAATCTTCTGTTAATCATTATAAGCGACAGATGATGTACGTTCAATGATGGAGGACTTAGTCAGTAGAGGAATTGAATCCACGACAATTGGGTGGGAACCCTATGCGTTTCCAATTCAGCCACTTACCAGTCAAATTTTATATCATTAATTTACAAACACATACAAAAAAAATAACCTCCTTGAAGGCTGGCATTTCATGTTATTTACATCCTACAAATTTTATGTACTTAATAATTAATAAACGTATAATATTAAATTAATTAATTGTTGTTTGATTTCTTTCATGCGTATCTCCATGGTCTATCTACTAGGAAAGCAGTTAATATTATATTTGATTTAAGATTTTCACGGCCAAAAGTATTTTTGTTATTTGTTTTTGGGGTGTTATGCCGTGCTGCGCTAACTCCTTCTTTAGCCAACGTTTCGGACAACGTTACAGTGTCCATCATCAGCCCAAAAACAAATAACAAAAATATTATATTTACTTATTTATTATACGGATTTCAAAAATTATTTGATGATGTTTCGAAATCAGCAATAATTTCCATAATGGGATTTGCAAAATCATGACTCATAATAAACATGTTGATTTTGCTTTACCTGAACATGCGAGCTAGCCTGATCCTGTGCCAGTGCCAGCAACACGGGCAGGGCGCCCCCGTAGTGTTGTGCTCCCCCCATGATGCCCCCCCGGGCCCGGTACAGGGCCCCCAGCGCCATGCATAGCCCGCTGCGCTGGGAAGCGGCCCGGCCCGCCCTCAACTGGCTGATGAAGGAGCTGGCCAGGGCCTCGGCGCCGTCCTGGGCCCCAGGAGAGGGGGCGCCAAGTAGCTGCGCTAGGCGGCCGGCGCACTGACCAGAGAGGCAGCGCACTAGGGGGCTTGAGCTCGATAGGCCACTCTGGAAAACAGACGGAAAATGATTATGAAAATATACATTATTTTGATACACACTATACATTAGTGTCAACCATTACTCTTAGCTTGGCTATAGTCAATGTCCATGCCATATCTCGCTTTGTTTCTGTTATCTACAGTGTCAACAGAGCTAAACATGAGTTTATCACTGGAGTTCCTCATTGCAGAACGCTCTGCAATCACTGCTTGAAGCTGTCAATATCGACTGTTAGTAGCAGTCAGTGTATTCCCAGACTAAGATATCGAAAATAAAAGGCTTTTTTGATATAGGCATTTATACATGTAACATAAAGAGAGGATAAAATGGAGGTCTCAGAGGCAGGACCAAAATGAGGTTATCAAATTGAAATCTTTTAAAAATATGTATCAATGAATTCAAACAGGTGGCGCAAATAATAATAAAACCAAAATAATTCTCATTAAAATTAATAGAGTACTCACGATAATAAGTGTGCTAGCGCTCTTCTTAACGTCTTCACCTCCTAGAGCTCCTTTAGCCTCGGCCAACCCTCTCAGTCCTCCCAGTAAAGCAGCAAAGACATTGGTCTGAATGGCCTCTTGTCTGGTAGACTTGGCTAGCCTGATGCACTCCGCAAAGTGATCGAGCATCTGTAGTCTGGAATTTTATATTGGAAAGGATAAAATTTCAAGATATCTAATGTTCCTTACTGCATAAAACAAAAATTGATTACATTCTTGGTTTCATTTAAAAATGTTCTAATTGAGATTATCTTTGATCCATTGTTCAAAAATATGAGTTTTGAAAATAGAACATTGGCGGTAATAATATCATGATCAGTACTTAATTAAAATATTGATTTTTTTTTAAATTTTTTTAATTGAGATTTTTTATTTATGGTTCACAAAGTCTAGTTTTTTGAAACGGAACATTACCAGTATATTAATAAAATAATATCATTGTGATCTGTAGTAGGTACGTCAAAAGAAAAATTGGAATATTATTATACACTAATTACGGCCGTTGTTCCCAAAATTTCGAACGATCAATCTCAGGGTCCGATCAGCCAAGTGATTAATTCAGTAACGTTCAATTCGCCTGTTTCCAAACATCTTTACTGTTGATTATCTTAAGTGGCAATGCCCACTTTCATAGACAATAAAATGACATCAAAGTTAAAACTTTCAATGCTAAATTAACATTGACGAATTAATTATTGTATTTATTATTAATGCATATATTTTTTTAAGTACTGTAATACGTAAACCGATATTTAATATTTAAGCGTATGAAATATGTTAAAAATAAAGTATTAGCTTGACTTTAATGCCACCGTGCCTTGGCCTCGCAAATATGTTTCACTCTGTTGACACTTTTTATAAGTAGTAATTTACTGAGGCAAGCTTAATCCAGTAGTTTGGCTTCCTTAAATTGGTTGATCACTCAGTTGTCACTTTTCCGTTGGAAAGAGCATAGTTGTGCGTTTGAGTAGTGTTGAGCCAAAATTTCGGCTCAGCAGTTGATCAGTAGGATTGGGAAGAACGGCCGTTAGAGTTTTTGAAAATGGAACGTTGCCGGTTCTTTGCCAGTAAATAAAAATAATATCACTATAAGTAGGTACTCAAACAATAAACTTTTTTTGAGAATATTGTATTTCTGTATCCCTTTACCTGTGTTTGTTGGCCACCCTGGGGAAGATGAGTCCAAATAGGACGACAGACATGTCGATGACAGCCACGCCGAGGGGCAGGGGGCCCGGGCAGTACTGGCCAGCGGGCAAAGGCTGGTAAAGGCAGCAGGGGTCGTGCTCCAGGGCCCCCGAGCCTGAAGCTGACAGGGAGGAGAGCAGCTGGAAAGGGGCACACATTGATATTATACATATCATTAACGTTAAAAGCTTCCATGACCAAACTAACTAGAAAAAATTAATTTATACACCTAATGTGGACAAACGTATATTATTGTATTATGGACAAGAATGATAAGTAATCTCTTTATTTGGAGAACAAGCGTCTTATTGAAAGAATGATAAATATATAAATAAGGAGATTGGATATAGCTTCTATAAGCACTCAGGCTGTAGGCCCATTATGCTATCTCTCATGTTTCACCATATTCATTTAACAAAGTAGCTCAGTCACTTTAATAAATGTTACCAGGATTGACCTCCCTTTTTAACTAACTAACTAACTAACCATCACGCTTTTTCTCCACAGGGGTAGGCAGAGAGGACGGACCGCCAAACAACTCGGTCTTGGCACACACTTCTTGCCTCATTCACATTCATACATCATCTCATACATACTCTTCTATTATTCTGACTCTTGACATGGCCCGACTCGAGTATCTGATTCACTTGATCATGCCATGTCTTCCTCGGGCGTCCCCGACTTCTGCTACCATTCGCATTTGCATCATATATCCTCCTTACACTCCTATCTTCGCTCATTCGCTCTACATGCCCAAACCATCTAAGCGTCCCTTTCTTAATCTTACTCATTACGCTTACATCAGCCTTGCACTCTTTGCGGATCTCCACATTCCTCACACGATCAAACATGGTTTTACCACACATACGCCTCAGGGATCTCATTTCAACAGCATTTAATCTACTTTCATCCTTTCTTTGCCAGTTCCATGCCTCACTTCATACATCAAGGTAGGTACCAGCACTCCATTGTGGACTGCTAACTTCGCTTCTTTGGACAATTTTTTGTTAGCGCCAACGGCGTTCAGTCCTCCATTAACGGAATTACCTGCATTTACCCTTCTTTCCCTTTTTAGGGACGTCAAAAAGAAAATTTGGACTGAAAATGCATTTTTAAGTTAGTATTTCAATTCAACATTGTAAAATTATTAATATTTTTACGTAGCTGAATGACGTTTAACGTTTCAGAATGTCAATTCATAGACAATACTTCCAGTGTTGTCAGAGTATATTGATTACTTATTTATTGGATTATCAATATTGGTTTGGCTATCAACAGCATGACCGTGCTATGGAAATCATCAGTAGTTACGCCTATCGACCCGATATTGTAAAGATATCAATTTCACTGTGCTAGACCGCCTACTGCCCATTGCTGCTGTAGGGATTTATTTTTTTTAACTCCCAGATAAAACAATTTAGCTTACCTGATCTTCCACATCTGCGTGATCCGTATCTTGCGTCCGCTGAATGCCCAATGCGGCCGTGTCCTGGCTGCGTCCGCCCAGTCCTGAGGTGGCCGTGTTGGCGGCACTGTCGGCGAGCGCCAGTTCGGCCACCAGCGCTCGCAGCAGGGCGGCGTGGCAGGGCTCTGGTGCGGGTGGCAGCAACGTGAGACAGGCATACAGGCGGAAGCGCACCTGGGCGGCGGCTGCTTTGAGACGCTGGCCGTGCTGGCGTAGCACTGATTGAATGCTGTAAGAATTCCATTTAGAATATGTACAAATAATTAAGGTTGCTCTTGAACACATAAAAGCCGTACAAAAGGATGGATTCTACTTTCAAGTGTTGTTAAATTTTGTTTTTACACAAGTTTTTTTTTTTAAAGAAAAATTTTGTCCATAAAAAAATGGTTGTTGTGGAAAAGAACACTACATATGTACATACAAATTTTTTTTTGAAAAGTGATAAAAGGCCACTTTTACCAAAGTTACTTGATGGATTTGCTCATGTTTGAAGAGCGTTTTTTCAAAATGAAGCATAAAAAAAATATGGTGACTTATTTAATTTTTTTTATTTTTATATTAACTCCACACAGGAGGCCCTGAAGAAAATAATTTCCCTCAGGGCCTATGTCATCTTTGGGGATGCTGTGTGGAGGGTCTTTTTGTGGAGAGGAAGGAGTGAACATGGGTCTTGAAGAGTCCCAAGTTGTAGGAGGGAAGAAACACAGAGGCCGGCAGTTCGTTCCACAGCCGAGCTGTTGAACCGAAGAACGAATCATAGAAGCGACCCGTTCTCATGTGACAAATGTCAACCGTGTACAAATGTTGGGCGGGCGTTTGGCGTGTATCCCGACTAGGCACCGGTGCCGAAGGGATCAATGACGCTAGTTCCTCAGAGCATCTTCCATTGTAATACCGATAGAACAAGGACAGCATACCTACCTGACGCCTGTGCTCTAAAGATTGCAGTCCGTTTGTTAAGATTCAAACGGACCGCCCGTTTCTGCACAGAGTCAAGGGTTTTTTCAGGTATTTTGGGGCTCCGGACCAGAGATGGCTGCCAAATTCGACAGTAGGGCGCACATGCGATTTGTACAGGGTCAGCAGTTGTGTATTATTAAAGTATCTGCGGGCCCTGTACAGTACGCCCAGCTTCTGAGAGGCAAACTTTACTCTGGCTTCTATGGAGCCCCCGTACCTGAGCTGGTCACTTATAGTTACACCAAGCATATCAATGGAAGGCCTGTTCGGAAGATTGCTTCCGTTGAAGGAGACTAGATTATCATTTGGATCCGTTTTAGACGTAATCAGACAGGATTGGGTTATTATTGGATTATTGTTAGCCACTCGAGCGATGAAGATTTCCGGGTGTTCAGTTTTCAATTCGGCCATTCGATTTAATTAATATCATATCTCCAAATATTAATACAAAACATATAAACTGTTTACGGGGGTTTAAAGCCAATGAATTCACATAGATTTCGCCATTCATCCCATAATTTTAGGTTTTGTAAAAAATAAAAAATAAAATTGTTAAATACAATTCAAAAAAATCTCGTATCTAAATTTGAGTGGTTAGAAGAATATTTAAAAACTCTTTACGAAGAAAAAGAAATTTCGCACCGAATCACAACAAAATTTAAAATAGAAAAACTGGGAAAATATAATGATGTCGAAACTCACCGTTCGAAAGTTATTAGTGGTCATTTTTATGTATTTTAAATTTGTATTGTTTTAATAATGGCCAAGAATGAACTTACTTAGTAAGCATGGCGAGGGCGCTTTCCACTGGCTGTGTGAGGCGCCTGGTGACATCGTCAGTAGCCAGAGTGGGGCAATGGAGCAGCAGGCTGTGCAGGGCTGACAGGGCTCCAGCTCTTCCTTCCAGGGTCACCTGCAAGGACATAAGCATTGCACATTTGAATATTGCTGGCTGACTTTGTAAAATTCCATTACTTTTGGTTAGTCAAACTTTTTGAAATGAAAATGTTATTATTTAAAATAAAACAATAAACTCCACTTTTATACCAGATCGCCCCTGACCTACCTCAAAAAGTAAATTAGCTGTCTGGCAAAAATGAACTGTAGAGTCGTCTAACGTGAGGGGTGGAGAAGTAGCTTTTCACACGCGACTAAACTTAGTTATTTCGGCATATCAACAACTCAACAACAACAATATCAACAACGCGCTACTGTAGCATATTGAGGTTGACGTTCCTTTCAATGGTGGCAAATTGCATTTATTTATAATTGGTGGTGGTGTTTTGCACTTCCTATTTTATATTTTGATCAACATTGAAAAAAAAATTTAAATGTCCCAAAAGTAAGTTCTGTGTGTGCAGTTTACAAATGTTATAATAACAAACAACAAAAACACTCCAAATGGTTTTCAGGATGTCAAAAAACAGGTTAGTTATAATTATGGGAATTGACTTGAAATAATAATAAATAATTAATTACAATAAATACCCTACAATATTAATTAGTCCTTTAATAGCGGCTTTAATATTTTTTTTATGCATGAGCCAAAACAGCAGTAAGGTAGGTTATCTATTTTTTTTTTATCAATTTCTATAATTTATTGACGAAAAATAAAGAATTAAATATTTCACATTATTATTATTTGAAATGTATGAAAGAAAACCAAGACGCACAACTCATGTCGCTAGGAGGCACTAGTGTAGCATGTTGCCATCAGAATGTATGCGAAATGTCAGAAGTTGGAGGTATTAATATTATAGCGTATTTGGTTAACTTCTCAGGCTAATTTGTTCAGTTTTTTGAACAAACAGCTATTATCCGTAGACAATTTGTTCGCTTTTCGGAACAGCACATTTGGTCTCATCATTGCGTCTCTCTCATCGTCATAGTTAGAAATAAGAACTCAACAGTAATAATAAAGAAAAAACCAAGCTTCACATTTAAATAAAGAAGTTAACCACAGAATAATTAAAATGTACACCTCTATGGAACCAACGGCAATTTGAGAAAAATTTATGAAAATTTTTTAAACATTATTTTTATATGAAACTAGCTGTAGCATCTTTAAGAAATATAATGTTCAATATGCCATAGTCCTGAAGAGTTAAAGCAACATTATAAAACAACAGTGAGAGTTTAAATTAGAGCTTAAAGAGATTAAATTCAGTTCTTACCTGCCAGGTGAAAGAATCTCCACGAGCCTTCTCCGACTCTAACTCCTTGTTGGATCTTGGGAAGCTGTTTCTCCACAACAGCAACATTCTAGGCAATAGACCACGGACAACGGGCACACCTGAAATAAATGAAACAATAACTTTGTTAAAAATCTTGAGACTTGATGGAGGTATCCTTAAATCTTTCATTCATCTTATTAGGAGGGTTTTGCTTGGTGCCTACATAGTGATGAAAGCGCGATATATTTTCTTTGATGGCTGTAAAACAGAGACCACAATCTGCAAAAAAAGTTTTGTTGGTAAGTACGGGTACATATCGTCGTTGCACTTGTTATGTGAGTTTTACCAAATTTTAAAGGTGAAGCAAAAAACAAAGGAAAAAATATTCAAATGCGTCAACCAACAACGTTTGAATGAGTATTGTGCGATAACAGTTAAATTTATGCACATAGCCAAGATTGGGGCCGATTCCTTGATTTTTTAGAAAGTTAAATTAGAAACACTTGGTGTAAAAAAATGTTTTGCTGAAATCTGGCATTTAGCCGTTTTTGCAAACGCAATGATGAAATAACGTATTGTCAACATTCAAATCATTATTTTAAAGGAAACTGATAACTTTAGGTGTCGTAATGATTAGATACCATACACTCAGCATCACAAAAATTGCGCATCATCGAAAATAAGTTTCCAGAGTAAGTTTCCCCGAGCCAATACATCTAACCCAAACAACATTAATATCAATTGAAAGTAAATTGAACAATTCCTAAAAATGGACACCACTGTTGACGAGCCGCTCAAGTGGTGGCACTACTGCAATCGGGGATACTACAGTGTGATGTTGCTCGGTAACTAAACTTAGGCCGTTTAGCAGTTCAATGGGTTTTCCAACAGTTTCAAGAGAATGGTGGCTTCATTTAGAGGCGTGGTTCAGGGTGACGACGGTGCATATCCGAAAGAGACAACCGCTTTATTGTCTCATAAGATTTTGCACTGGGGGCGATTTTTGTGCCGCCAAGTATTTTACCCTTCATAGAAAAGTCGCAGATGAGGTGGCTTGGACATGTACTCAGAATGATAGAAGACCAATTTCTGCATAAAATACTAGAACCTTACAATTTCAGAAGGAAGACGTCCAGTTTACTCCCTTGGACAAAGTTAGGGAAAGTAACCCCAAAGATGTGTGAGGAGAGGCTGGGCCTGCAATCGATAGAGGCAGCTTCTGTTTTAACTCAACCGTTTTGCACTTTGCTTTTTGGCAGGAATCACCCAACTCAATTCTCCTACTTAATTAAAATCTTATGATTTCAGGGTAAATTTTGGTTTTAAATTATTAAACAAGAGAAATTTAGAAAATAACTTTTTTGGAAGCGACGTATCTTAATAGAAAAAATCAATTGATAATATTCTTACCCAATGTCATAATAGCTCCTATGAGCAGCCACCCAGCGTGGGTTCTGTTGAGGGAAAGCCGACTGTTCTGGCTGGCGGACCTCAGGAGCTCCTCGGCCGTGTTGAAGATGACCTTCCCTCGGTTGTGTGGGACGCCCAGCGGGGAGAGGCGGACTGCCCCTAACACGGCTGCTAGTGCTGCGCTGTAACCTGGATAAGAAAGATTATTGGAAAAGGTTGACTGGATTCAGAAACTGCCCAGAATTAATTTTAAATCTATAAGGCCGGAAAAACATGTCCGATTTTTCTTTCCGGTTGTCTGATCAGACTTTCAGATCGGACGAACCAAATTCACGTCTGAATCTCGTGTCCAATATTTTATAATCTATGGTGTAATTAATTTATTTATTTACTGACTTCCTCCCAGGCCGAGTCCTTTATTTTCCCATCAAGGTACTCCTTAAAACTTACATAGGGATTGACACTTATTTATTGTTATCAACTTTAATTTGGAGAACTTCATTTTAATTTAAAGTTTTTGTTTCATATAAATTTATGAGACGAGTGGCTACGTTTGTACAAATATTACACTAAGAGACTTGGTTTTGGTTTTTCTGCTGAACTGTTTCTTCTTTAGAGGTAGTTGTTGAACTGACTTGACATAGAATCTGGCTCTATATTTGTAGGAAAAACTCGGGTCAGGCATTTATTGATGTGAAACTCCCCTTTCATTGAGGGTGTGTTTATTTAGGCATTTTTCCTATCTGCTTTGTCCTACAAGAGGCTTGAAAAAATTGGGTGCAATACTTCTAACCAAGTCAGTTCAACTTTTACATCTCTTTAATTTGTTTCACAATAAAATATACAGTTTTACAGAATAGCTTTGATGCTCAGCATTTGTGTGCAGGAAATACAGTTAGGTGTCAGTTTTCAGGTTATTATTTTAGATATATATTTTCAAAATGATCATTTTGAAGTGGTAATTATGCTCCTTTTGGGATTATTGCGCATCTTTGCTGTGATTGGCTGTAGGTTTTTGGGCCAGTGGATGTTCGCATTTCATCCGGTGAGTAGTGGAGGCGGGACAGCGTAAATATTGAGGCAGTCCTTAGTGGTGATCTTTCCCTTGTCTGGCGACTCCGGGTTAAGAGATAGATGTGATTCAGAATCCGTTATTTTAACAGCACCTAATACTCATTACCAATTACATATATCCTTCTATTCGACAGAGTTAATTTGATTAAATAACATTTATGTGTCGGCGACACGGTATCTCAAGCATTCGGAATTTTAATTTTTGATATGCCCTCTCAATTTTATGTAAATACAAGTTTTATTTAAAGTGTTAACAAGTATGATATAATACCAATATTCAATAATATTATTATTCAATTTATAATGAATTGAATATTTGTTGCGCTTCCTGAAGATATCTAGTATGATAATGCTTTCAGAAGATGTAACAGCTGTCACGCGTAATAAAAATATTATTATACAAATAGGTATTATGTAATACTTTTGTGCTGCAGTAGTTAGGTGTCAATACTCCTTTGAAAATGACAAGTCTGAATACAAGTTGGACGTGTATTTCAGTTCTATGAAGTAGGCACCGCCCTTTCCGAGTAGGCCGTCCAATCCTATAGTCGGATCGGAATCGATAGGATGTGTATGGACTGTTTCAACAGATGTATAGCGCAAAGGTCTTCTGATAGTCTGATTGGATGATTGTACATGTATTCCCAGCCTAAAACTCTAAACATCGGTAAAACTAGCTAAGGGGCCGTTCAAGTATTATGTAAGCACTATAGTGGGGCAGTGGGGTCTTTGCTTTGCTTATTTTTGATGACATGGGGGGGTTGGGCGTCGAGATAGTGATTACGTCAGCACTGCTCAGCAGTAGTTATTTTTTTTTACACATTTGCAACCCACACATTGTCTTTTTTGAAAACCGAATACATATTCAGGGATTCCCACAAATAATTCATACGTTTAGGTACTCGTTTAAAAAACAGAATACATTAACAGAAAAATGCATATAGGTACCAATTTTTACGTAAGCATGGGAGGGGGGGGTAAGAGCTTTGCTTACTTTTGGTGACAACGGGGAAGAGGGGGTAAATAATTGTAATAAATGTGCTTACGTAATACTTGAACGGCCCCTAATATGATAATATAAGAAATTAAAAAAGAGTACCTATCTACCCAATAGATAATTTATTATAACTTAATATTGTAACTGAGGTAGCTACTTTGTCACAACAATAACAACACTTTCCTTCATATTTGAATGTGTTCTAATTTTAAAGTGTATAAGTAAAAGCAAGGCAATTGTCTTAATAGCTGATTATTGGAGGGAAATAAGATGTTGCCATGTTTAGAGAGAAATCCCTACATGTAGGGAGAAACAGAGAGTTTCAACTCTAAGGAGAAATCGGTATCCATACTGAACAAAGTAATAAAAATCTAGGGAGTTTTTTTGCATTTTTGGGCATTTTTAGTAATATTTTATGACTTTAATAGGGAGTTTCTATGTTTTGACCTGGCAGCGTGGCGAGAGGGTTACAATAAAGTTTGAGATTGGTTGTAGGTTAAATAACTGTTCTGTGGTCAGGCCTAAACCTAACATGAAGAGGAAGAGAAAAATTAGTACCTGAGATAGCTTCAGGGCTGGTTCTCATATTCTCTATGGCATCGACACATCTGTCGATGAGGGGAGTAATGTGCGTTGGCACGGCAACGCAGATGCAGCGCAGGCACCAGGCTGCACCCAGTCTAGCCGCATGACAGGGGTGGACCAGAACCTAGAAAAAGTGGCAAATAGTAGGTATAGAAATCCTTTGATAGAAATATACAAATCAAAATTTTATTTACAAAAACTCTCAGGCTCAAACCTGTGCAGCTTAATTTCAAAAGCATGTAAACTGCCATATGTAGGGAGGAGTAAGAGGTAATGTCATCGGAATTTGATAGAAGATATTATTTAATATCTTAAAAAATAGTAACGGGATAATTTTTTTTAAATGCAGATCGATTAACAAATAGATTTCTAAGATCAGCTAAATTCTAGAGTAAGTAATATAAAAAATAAATTAGATATTGAACAAAATTCTTATTTGGGTGTTTTACCCCCTTTCGGTACGGGAGTGTTAATATAGAATATTGCAAACAATTAAATCCATACAATTGCAACATTAGAAAAGAATGTGTACTTTGAAGCTTTCTATGCCAGTTAGTAATATAAAGTATGATGTTAATCAAAAGTAAACTTACTGCGCTAATAGCCTCAATAATATTCAAGGACTGGTCCTGCAACAGATTCTGAGCAGAAGTCCCTAGTCCCGACATCAGATTCCCGATCTCAATCAGTCCGCACACCAGAAGATGCTGACTGAACAGCGTCTCCTGATTGAAGTCCTTGGCGTTCTCGGGATTGAAGTCGATGCTGTTCATCTGCTTGACGATGATTTGGACGATCTCCTTGCAGGCTGAGGCTTGGGCCTTCTCTCCCAGCATCTTGCCGAGAACGCTTCTAAGGATGAAGTTGATGCATTTCCTGGAGTAGACAGCGTCCACGTGGGAGCTGGCTGCTTTGGGGTTGGCCACCAAATCCAACACATGTATCAGGAATGTGGTGAGGTTCCTCTCCAGCCATAAGCCGCCCATCGATTGAACGAATATGACATAGGCCTGAAATTATAAGATGAAATTACACATTTTGTTGGCAAAAAGAAGGTCACCTAACACTTTAATAATTTATTACTATTTATTAGGGGACTTACTAATTAACGTGTTCTAAACTTTACACAACTGATAAACAACCATTTATCCTACATTAATAGATGTTTATCAATTGTGTGAAATTTTAAAGAAGTTTATAAGTAAGGCCTAGGTGTGGAATATAATATTGTAAAGGAAAGAGGGAGGAAATACATAGGTTCCCAATTACATAAAGAATAACAATATGAATTCACAATCATAAACGCAGTAAATTCTTTAAGCATTCACATTCATAAACGCAGTAAATTCATTAACGGCCCTCGCTACTAAATGTTTCTAGCGCGAATTCGAATATCTAACTCGCTGCACCTGGCAGCTGGCCGGTGCGTTCCATTCAATACAAGACACGCACAGAGCAAAACAAATTATTATTAATTAAAGATATTGTGATTATGAAAATTATGTTAAAATATATTTTAGAATGTAATGCAATATTACAATAGCTTGATTCATGGAGGAGGTTCTCAGTAACAACATTTAATATAACTTTTTATTTGGATTTTTTTTTTGATAAATACAATTATAAAGAGTTACAAAAGGCTTCCCTTTGTTCCAGCCTGGTTTCGCAGTGCGGCGGGGCACTGTTAATACTAAATTGTATAGTTTAATTTGAGGTCACGGGTTCAAAAGCCGGCGAGGACAAAACAAATTTAATTTAATTTATATAAGTATGTCATATTATAGAATTAAAATAAATTTTATATAGTTACATATAATGAATCTGTACCTCGTTCAAAAGTGGAAGATACGTTCAGTATCACCCTGGTGAGAGACCATAATTCAGGATTGAAAGTTGCTTGAGAACGGCGTAGATATGTTTAGTGACTAGATCTGAATAGCCTGGAACTTTCCAACCCCCCATCTTCCCTATCTCTAAAAATGTAGACCACATACATAAGGAATATAAATGAAATTTCTTTTCAGGACACTTCAATGAAAATGTTATTGATCTTCTTAAAAATTCTTACATGTTTTGGTTTTAACTGAAACCAATTTTACTTTACTTCTTTTCGGTATTATGCACTTTGAATTACTCAGGATTTATAATAGGCATGCAGCGATTATGTCCAGGATCAATTAATTCGGGTAGCATGCAAAAATTGTAAAAGCGATTCAGCTGTTCAACCATATTAGTCTGCCGAAATTCGTCATCCCGTAAAATTTTTTCGATTTTTATCCGAGTTCAGTCCATACAACAAACATACAAATAGCTTTTTTTGTTTTAAATGTAATTGGCCCTGAACCTGGTAAAACCAATCGTGAGATGTATTTACCAGAATTTCTCCATTTTTGCTAACATAATTTTTTTGGATTTTACTGCTTCTTATATGAGCATGCTGCGTGCTGCGAAAGGACATTTAATTTCAATCATGGTGTATTCAGAAGAAATTCCATCTGGTGTCGCACCCATATACGGATACTCTTCATGTAGGACAATACCCTCAACACTACATCACTTGTTCCTGTATTCTCTCTGAAACCAAACTGATTGCTAGAGAGTATATTATATGTTTCTAAGAATGATACCAATCTCGACATAGCTAATCTCTCTATTACTTTTGAAAGAGTATTGAGTAAGAATATAGGTCTGTAATTATTAACATCTAGACGATCTCCATATTTAAAAAGGGGAATTACTTTAGCTTTCTTACAATGAGAAGGGAACATCCCACTCTCGAAGCTAATACAGTGTTTTCCAATAAGAGGTGTTATTTTGAATAGCCCGCTATTTCGGTAGATGTTACTTTTGAAGCTGTCATTTTTTGACATTTGACAAGTAGAAACAACGCCATTAATAAAATGGAACGATACACGCTTCAACAACGCATTGAACTTATTAAAATTCACTTGAGTGAATCAAATGCAAATCATTTTGAGTGATGAGGCCCATTTCCACCTCGGTGGCTTCGTCAACACGCAAAATCGTCGCATCTGAGGCTCGAAAAACCCAAGAGTTATTGTTAAAAAAGCCTCTTTACACTCAACGTGTGACTGTTTGGTGCGGTTTATGGTCCGGCGGAGTCATTGGACCTTACTTTTTTGAAAATGAGGCTGGAGCAACAGAATGGACAACAGTGAATGGACTGCGCTACTGAAAAAAAATTAATGATGTTTTATGGCCGGAATCGGATGGTATTAATCTGGACAACGTTTACTTTCAACAAGACGGCGCTACGTGCCACACAAGCAACGAAACCATTGATATTTTACGATTAAATATCAAAATTACACCTCTTATTGGAAAACTCCTGTATTTACAAGGTGAGATATGAGACAAGCTAATTCGGATACATGCATTTTATACACCATAACACTTAAAGAATCAATACCGCACGAGAAAGACATTTTTAAATCATTTATCACATTTGTGACTTCAGAAATGCTAGTTGGTTTAAAATAAAAATTGTCCCCTGTAACGTGAAGTTCAGATTTAAAATCATTCACCAGACACATCTCAATAGTTTTATTAGCACTGCACAAATTACTAGCGAAGCTTGGACCAATGTCACTGAAGAAGTAATTTATATGATAAGTAATTATATTTGGACTCTCTTCTATTGAAGTAATAATACTATTAATTTTCAATTTTTTAAGGTAGTTTGTTTCTTTAGTTGTTTAGTGACTAGATCTGAATAGCCAGGAACTTTCCAACCCTCCTTTTCCCTATTTCTAAAAATGTGGACTACATACATTGGGAATATAAATGAAATTTCTTCTGAAGACACTTCAATGAAATAAAATGTTATTGATTTCTTCGAAACAATTCCTTTTTACATGTTTTGGTTTTAGCTGAAACCAATTTTACTTTGTTTCTTTTCGCTATTATGCACTTTTCTAAATACTCAGGATTTCTAATAGGCATGCAGCGATTGTGTCGAGGATCAATTAATTCGGGTAGCATGCAAAAATTGTAAAAGCGTTTCTTGACATTATCAAGCTCGAAGTCATATTGGGTACGTAATTAGTGTCGCCAGTATCCCGTTTGCAAAAGTATGCCCGTTCCTTGCATAGTGAGTGGTCTCCAAATACATGTTTTGGACCATTCAATATATCCAAATAAAACTGTTTTATTTTTCCTAATTCAAAGTCTTCCGGTACGTTATTGCACAACGTACAGCCGTTCTCAGGCGTAAAATACGGCTTGACACAATCTTCCTCAATGCTAAGGGATACTTCTAACAGTGATTTAAGTTTTTTGCAATAATTTCGAAGTAAGTGATTTCGGCATTCGATCTTTTCGACTGAAACATTTTTATACGATGTGCTTCTTTTATTTTATTGTAAGTGCTGGAATATTTTATATACTTTTATATTTTAAAAACATCAAATTGTTTATTACTATATTTATTAGAAACCCGAAAAAAAGTTAACAATAAATTAATTCTTAATAATATGAAATTGTTTATTACCTAGAAACCCGAAAAAATGTTAACAATATATTAATTCTTAATAATATTAAATTGTTTATTACCTAGAAACCCAAAAAAATGTTAACAATAAATTGATTCTTAATAATACTATTTGACACTACACAGCTTCGACGGAAACGCACAGATGAAACATAAAAAAAGGCGACACACTATTATAGTCCCTACGCGCAACGGATAGAGTGGAATATTGTTGAAACGTCTCATGGAAGTGTAATAATTACGCGGAATTTCGAACTTTGAAAAAATATTGACACAACGGACCGTAGAAAGCGTGCATTCACGGCCACCTCATAGAGCCGAATGAGTAGGAGAATTCTTCGATGTTCATTATATAGTATTTAACGAAAATAAATTGTTAGTAAAAACATATATCTCGACAGAAAAATGTATTTATGATAGCCTAGCGTGGCTACATTATCGATATTTTGACGATTAATAACTTAGATTGTCGTTTGAATCTGACAATTCATGATTCTTCATACAACGATTGAGATCGCTAGTAAGGAAGGCCCTTAAGCATTCACAATCATAAACATAGTAAATTCATTAAGCATTCACTATCAATCACAGAAAGATAGTAGTGCATTTTACAGGAAGCAAAATGACATGAGCAAAGTCTAATTGTGATCTTAATTTATAATAACGGGTTGTTAACAGATAGTTACTGCCCTGAGACTGGGAATACACAGACTGCTACAAGCAGTTGATTTCGTCAACTTTAAGCAGTTACTGCTAAATACACGGCAGTCAGCATATTATGTCAAAAGAGGTTTTAACTAGGAGAACTGGAGATCGCTATACAGTTACTGCTTGTAGTTGTCGACATTGACTGCTTTTAGTAGTTTGTGTATTCCCAGCTTAACTGGGTTCTTACTTACAGGGAGTGGAATTTAAAAAAAAAATCTTGATACCCCTGTATAGATGACTTAATTGTCAGAATGAAAACTTTTACATTTGGGTAGAGATTCTAGGGTTCAAAATTTCAATTGCAATTATCTTTTTGTAAGAGCTCTGCTTCCATAATACAGCGTTGCCCCATATCTTGACCGGTCGGTGGCCGAGTTGACATCGCGTTTGGGTCCCACCCAGGCGTAGTGTGTTCAATTCCTCGGCTGGCTAAGTCCTCCATCACAACACAAGCAACATTTTCAGCTTACTGTGGTGGTAGTAGGAGATTTTCAAATATTGTCAGGTTATTCGTAACCTGGGAATGTTTGACTTTCTTTAAAAAAATTTTAATTTAAAAAAAAAAAAATCTTATTACTATCAAATGGGTCAAAAATATATTAAACCAGCTGAAGGGCCCAGCGTTTCCTGAGCTTTATGCAGAGTTTTTTTGAAATCAGATGTATGTAGGTAGTAACTTTTCTCTTATTTTTAATGTCAAGTGTCCAAAATTTCATCAAGGATCAAAATTCTGGTTTTAGAGGTGGGAAAGGGACATGGTGGTGGTTTTTCGAAATGTCATGTAGACAGTGTTTTTCTCTTATTTTGAAGGTCCAGTATGCAAAATTTCATCAATCTCAGAATAAAACTGTCGCTTTGTATAAAAACAAAGCCACGCCACCACAGACACACTTATTTATGAATATAATAGAATAGAAGATAATAATTACTTGTGTAGCATAAAGTAGTAAAAATAAAACTCACATGTGTAACTCCAACCCGGATTTCACGGTTCACACCAGAACCAGCTTTGATAATTTCACCTTTTAGGAAAGAGCTGCCTCCCCTCAAAAAGCCCCCCATCAATATGCTCAGAGCCTCTTCCAGTGAAATTCCACCTTTGCTGGATTTGTTCTGTTGAGCTGTAGAAGGAAATACGTTTAAAATAAAGTTACTTCTGGCTAGGTAGGTACTAAATATAAAAGCAGAAAAAATCTTAAAAGTTCTTACCTTGGTTACCCTTCAGAAGAGGCCCAGTCATTTCACCGGCTTGAGTGGCCGCCATTAAAGATCCTAGTAATTCAGCCACTGCACATCTGAATAATGAAACAATAGCAGGTCAGATTATATAAATTTATTAGGTTATGGATAAGGGTGCTGGTAAACGAGAAAGATAAATTGTCTATTATTGCCTATTGACGAACAATAGTCTTGCCCGTCAATAGACTTGCTGGGCAAGTTGTTGGCTGTCAATATTGCCATGTCCCGTCAAGATTGCTGTAATGTATGTATAAGAAAAATTCACAATGCAAAAACATGATTTCCTACAATAACTCCACATAAAAGCAATATCATGAAATTATTAATTGCGTTCAAAGTCATAACAGTGTTGGTAACAGGTAGGTGGCGAACAGAGGCGCATATATTCTAACAGGAAATAGATTTGGCAATATGTATTATCTTACTATCGGTAGGTAGCCGAGCGAACTCGCCGGCAAGACAGGGCAATATGTAGACAAAAATTGACAACACATGACAATCTTGCTGGCAAGAAATGGCATTAAAAACAGACCGCAGTAAAATACTTTTCTAAATGTAGGTAGATAACTACCTACTCAAAAGAGAAGTGAATTAAAAAAAATAGTAAATGAAGAAATTAATGAAATTTTAGAAAATAAAATAGATCACAAGGAGGATTTGCAATTCCGCAATCCCATATTTCACAATCCTGCGGAATTTGAGCAATATTTGACGCTGTGGATTTGCAGAATTGAAAAAAAACTAAATTTACTGCAAACTATTTACTGTTTTGATTTACTGCAAATTGTGAATAACATGATAAGCAAGAAGAGAATGAGAAGCAGAATGCTCAGAAGTCAGTACCTAAGTTTTTTTCTCAAAGTCTTCTTAAAATTCTTATTACATTACGTTTTCAACGTCTTTTTATAATATCACTAGTACCAAAAATGATTAATCTCAAACTGCGGAGAGTCTTGTCAGCGACAGTTATGTAGTAATATTTTTTAACAACCTTTTTTTTTATCAGTCTTCTTAAAATATGTGACATTTTCAATATCTTGCTATAATATGACTAGTACCAAAGATGATTGATAGGAAAAGTGCTCATTAATGATTTACTATGTTACGTTTTCAATGTTTTTTTTTTTTAACATATTAAGTATCTAAGATAATTGATACTAAATAAAAAGAAAAATGTTTATGAAATATGTGCATTATTTCAATATATTAACTAATAAAAATCCCACGAATCCTGCAGAATTTTTAAATTCCATCCTGCAACTCGTTGGATTTGAAAATTTTGCGGGATTTTTAAACCCTTATGAGGAGAAAATAATAAAAAAAATTTGAATAATATATTGTTTTATTTTTATATTTTTATTTTTTATTTTTGTAACATTTGTAAACATTGTCAAGAAAAATTTCTACTTCTTCCTGTGTTAAATTTGAGTAGAGAGGGTATAAGATGAAAAAAAAAAAGGACTAACCTGACTTCATAAGTGCTTCCGTCGAAAGCTCTGAAACACAGCGCGGCCATGTTCTCAAGCTCCGTGGTGTACAGGAAAGGGGCGTATTCTATCATGGCGATGAGGCAGTTGGCAGCCGCACACCTTACGGGCATCGACCTGTCCGTCAGGCATTGCTTGGCCGCCTTGTAGATGTCCTTGTGGACGTTGTTGATGGCGGAGCCCATACCACAGCAAACCTGATCAACAAAACATAAATAAAATTATATTAGTTGTATATAAACATTAAATTTACATTCTCCAAATGTCCCGATGAATATGACTCTTCCATTTCCCACGGTCTTTCTCTGAATTGGAGAACCGCTACAATTTATTTTTTTGCTTAAGCAGGTATCACAAAAATATTTTTATTGAAAAGGCTATCTGATCAGCAGTATAATTATTGCGGCCTTAATTATTAAGGTAGGCGACACATTACATTACACCCATCATGGCTTGGTCTATTTCAGCATATCGCCATACAATACCAATAGGAATTTATAGCGAGCGATATGTTGAAATAGGCCAAGCCACGAAATATAGCGCGTTTATAGCGTGGTCTGTCACAGGCTTAAATCATATAACTTCGGTTAACATTCTAAATTGAAAAATACAAAATTCTTATATTTTCAGTACATATAATGAATTTATGCCGCCGTTCTTACAATGTTGGTGATGTAATGGTCAGCTTAGTTGCTTTCCAAGCAGTTGATCAGGATTCAATTGATCCTGAAAACAACCTCAAGAAATTGCTCTGTTATAATTTTTGCATTCTAAGTTTTTATAAACAGTGTGAAAAATATAAACAAAATGAGCTGTGAAGGCTGTCTTATCACGCTATCCAAAAACGACAATGCACTCACCTGTGCCAACTGTAACATCTCGTTCCACAATCACTGCGTCAACATAAATAAACTAACCTAAGCAAAATAAATTAACCCTTAATGTAAAAAAGTGTCAAGTCATGAAATTTTATAGGAAGAAAAACCCAATGATTTTCACATACTGTATGAATAATCAAGTCTTAGTATCTGTTCCCGAAATAAAAGACCTGGGGATAATATTTGACACCAAATTAACATTTATCTCCCACATTAACAATATAACCACTAAAGCGATGCAAATGTTGGGTTTCATATTAAGAACATCAAAAGATTTCAAAAATTTAAAAACTTTAAAAATATTGTATTCATCCATTGTCAGAAGCCATTTAGAATTTAACTCAACCATTTGGAATCCATTTTACAATGTTCATGAAAAATCTATCGAGCGAATCCAACATAAATTTTTACGAAACATAAATTATAGATTAGGTATTCCCATTGAAAACATTAACTACACCTCACTATTGAAAGTCATGGGCCTTGCCACTTTAAAAGAAAGAAGAATATGTTCTGATCTCTTTTTTCTTTATAAAATTGTTAATAACATGTTTGACTCCCCTGAACTCCTTAGGCTGATTGACTTTCATGTGCCTAGTAGAACGGTTCGTCAGAAGGTACCTTACCATTGTAACATTGCAGGTACGAAAGCAGAATTAAATTCAGTAATGAACCGACTACACAGTGCAGGGAATAAATATAACATGAACACCAACGGTACTGAATGTCTGTCAGCCTATAAAAACTTTGTTATTAAATCTGTATGTCTATCTTGATTTTTTTGAGATTCATTGTTATTAAAACTGTATGTCTATCTTGAGCTTTGTAATGTTTATAATTTTCAATGTATCTAAAGTTATAGAAATGTGCATTCTATAGTTTACTCTGTTTGTTGTTTTTAACTTAATATTTTTATACTCGGTACATTTTTAATTGTTTTATCTCTTCTACTCTCTGATTATATCAAATGTATTATAATTGTATCATATGTAAAAGCCCTAATTGGGCGTGTACAAACAAATAAATAAATAAACATCTCAGACTCAAATTTCAAACGAATGGCAGTTAAAAATAAATTATCTTGGAACTGTCCGAAATGCAAAAGTCGACCGAGCTCACCCTCTTTATATTCCGGTACAGATACTGATGTATTATTTGAACGAATCACCTAACATTTTGACAGAAAAAAAACTGAAGAGAAAAAAATGTTTGAAGAAGAGATAAGTGAATTAAAGAGAAGTAGTGAATTCATCGGTAACCAATATGAAGACCTAGTCTCAAGCTTCAAACAAATGCAGGATCTTCACAAAGAAACTAAGTTCTTACGGGAGGAGAATGACAAGAAAAACATAAAAATCTCGAGCCTTGAATCCAGACTTGCAGAACTGGAACAGGATAATTTGTCCGACAGTGTGGAGATGGTGGATGTGGGGCTGCAGCCGGGCGAACATCCCAAGGAAGCTGTACTTCGGGTAGCCAGCTCGCTGGGACTGTCCCTGCCACAACAGGACATTCGTCTGGTGACCAGGACTCAAGACCGCAGGCGGAATACCCCGGATAAATTGCACATCTCTTTTAACAATCCAAAATCTAGGGAGTCGATTCTCTCACTAAAAAATGCGGCTAAAACACAAAACTCGAACTCGCCAATAAATATTAGTGAAGTGCTCACACCCTATTATAAAGAACTATTGTGGAAAACAAAGCAAACGGCAAAAAAAATGCTCTACCAATTTGTGTGGTTCAAAGCCAACAGGCTACTTGTACGCAAAGGACCCGGGAAAAAAACAATCCAAATTAAACATGAAAACGATCTAAAAAATATAGAGACACTTTCGTAAATCACTAAGGCCACGTCCGCACAGACAGGCGGCTTGCTTAGCGCCTAGAGTCTAGCGAGTCACCTAGAGAGTAGCTTAGTAAAACAAACGTTCTAGAATACTCGCGACTGGCCGCACTGCGTGCTTGGCGCCTAGCTAGTCGCATGCTAGTCGCTTTGCGTGTATCGAAGTGAACGAACGTGTTGGTTTTTTGTCACTAGGCATTTTTGAAGAGAAAAATGGATGAAATATTAATTGCATCTGTTTTTAAAAGAGAAACTCTGTGGAATCCAGCTAATGAACTCCATAAAAGTGTGGTTGTCTTTAAAAAAAAAAAAAAAATTATATCATAATTTTTTTTTAAATGAGACGTTAATTATGGTTATGGCGTTGGATTATGTATACTAAGAAGTAGGTAGATCAAATGATTCTCTGGACTGGTAAAATTTTTCGTCAAAATTACGCAATTGTTTATACAGAACATTAAACTCCCCATGACTTGACCGTGACTTAATTATGTCATGAACCCAACATGATGGATAAGGCCGTGAAATGGTATATTTTAAAGATTAATTTTCTGTAAGTAGCAGTTTTAGAGTTATTTTTGAAAGTGACATCTCGTCAACGTGACAACAAGTAAATGACCAAGACACCTAGCAACCCACCACGCAAACCATCTTCAGTACGGCCACCGTGTATCCTAGCAAGTAGCCAGAATGCAAGCCACTAGGCTCTAGGCGCTAAGCAAGCCGCCTGTCTGTGCGGACGTAGCCTAAAGCTTCAAATTTCCATTTACACTAACTATACAAAATTAAATTAAATTAAAAATGGCTAGACTGATTTTAGATAATGAAACAGTATTTTCTGATAAAATTAATAATTATGTATCTTCAGATATAAAATTTTGTAATTTACTAATGAAAGACTACTTGAACCTAAAAATTTTTCACCATAATGTTCGACCCATAAATAAAAATTGGGAAGAAATTCTCTCATTACTGAATAATCTAAAGGTTAAATTTGATATAATAATTCTATCAGAATGTTGGATTAACGAACTATATGTACCAAAACACCTTCCTGATTATACTCCACACATACTTCCATACTTCTCCACAGAAACCCATCACAACCAGAATGATGGCATTATTATATACGTAAATAATTTACTGAATGTTCAGGCTTTGGAATTAATAATCCCGGGTGCAAATTGTCTACAAATATCGTACGGTGACACATGCATACTAGCAATGTATAGATCTCCATCCTACCACAATATAACCTTGTTCATACAAAACCTAAACAAAAATTATCACAAATTGCGCACAAAAAACACACAATTTTAGTCGGAGACATTAATATTAACATTTTACCAAATAATTCACACCCACAATGCCAAGATTACCTAAACCTACTTAGCTACCATGGATTAATATCTACGATAAATCACCCAACTAGGCTCACCAAAGAATCCAGCTCTTGTGTTGACCACATCACGATAAAAACGAACTATCCATATAAAACACTTGTTTTTGAATCTACCATTACTGACCACTATGCAACTATGATTTCATTAAACATACCATCTAAAAATACAAAAATGAAACACAATTATTGCATAAAACGAGTTGATTATGAGAATCTAAAAAAATCCTTTTCCAATAATTATTGGCACAACTTAATACACATACCCAACGCTGATGATGCATGGACTTACTTCATAGACAAACTACAAACTGAAATAAATAATAACACTAATTCTATATTAAAAACAATCCCTCACAAATTTAAACCTCTAACTCCCTGGATAAATCACACCATTATAAATTGTATAAGAAAAAGAAACTTACTCCATAAAAAAACTTCATTGAATCCTTCTGACACTATACTTAACAACTTTTACAAAAGATACAGAAACATATGTACAAAATTCATCAGAAATGCTAAGGAATTGTATTATAGACATAAAATAAAAGAAAGCAAAGGTAATCCAAAAGAAATGTGGAACATTCTACGCGAAGCTACTCATATTAAGCCTAACTTAACTTTTTCACCGCTACGCGCATCAATTCATGCGAAAATAATTTGTGCCCCCCACGCTACGCGCATCATATCATGCGTTTCACTTTAGCGGCTTGATACTACGTAAATACGCGACGAATTTAGCAGATAACTGAACCAAAAAATAGTTCAATCCTTTTTCTTACTGACATCAGGCGTTTGCTGGTTAAAATATAATAAATTGTTTACATAAAACATTGTGAAAGCGATGATTCGTTAAATCTTCATTCAGTCATTTGAATGTCGCGCCGCTGAACCGTTGTGTCATCCATAGTATTTCTTAGGTGATCTAATCTGCTTTGATGGACTTATGCGTCGATGTAAAATATTGACCGATTTCTATTTTGCGAATCTTTTTAAGTAATTTATTTTTCTGTGATACATTAGTTTGTTTGTGAACTTAAGTGACGTGACGTGTTTTAAAAATAGTTATTTTACTCAAGACTTTTTGATTGACTTTCGTTTGTTTGTGAACTTGTGACGTGAAGTATTTTAAAAATAGTTATTTTACTCAAGACTTTTTGATTGACTTTATTTTGTGATTTTATTTCTAAATTTTGTGGACAACCTAAATAGTAATATATCTGTCTATATTTATAGGCTTACCGTTTATATATCAAAATTGAACTCCCTTAAATATGGCAAACCCCAGTCTTACGGAAGACGAAATTTATGAAACATTTTTAGACATGGACTCTGATTTAGAAATAAGTGAAGATGATCAAGATATACCAATTACTGAAGAAGTTAGTGACAGTGAAATAAACGCCCCCGGGACAAGCCAAGATCATGACTCTCGTACACCTAACTTAGACTATACCGTAAATGCAGACTGCTTTTCTTCTTGGACCTCTGGTCCATTTATTCCAATAGTTCATGAATTTGATGATTTTGTGTCAGGTTTTGATCCATCCACTTTATTTTCTGGTAATTCATCGGAAATTGACTTTTTTGAATACTTCTTGAACAAAGAAATAGTGACAAAAATGGTGATCGAAACTAATCGATATTACATAGCCACCATATCAAAACAAGAACCTTCCCATAAATCCAGACTTCGTAAATGGGTTGACACATCTGTCGAAGAAATGTACATTTTTTTTGCACTGTTAATGTTAATGACGAGAAACCGACATCTTACTATCGAAGAACACTGGTCCACTGACCCATTGCTCACTAGTACAATTTTCGGAAAAACCATGTCTAGGGATCGTTACGAAATTATATTGCGAATGTTACACTTCTCAAACCCCGACACACAAATTCCTGGTGACCGACTTTACAAAATTAAAATCCTAACTGACCATACCCGAAAAATGTTCAAAAAAACTTTGATACCTTATGAAAATTTATGCATCGATGAGAGCATAATTGTTTTCAAAGGGCGTTTAATTTTCAAACAATATATACCATCCAAACGTCACCGGTTTGGAATTAAAATGTTTGTATTGTGTGACGTGAAGACGGGTTTTATATTAGACTTCATTATTTATTGTGGCGAAGGGACTGACATAACTGACTCTGAATGTCTCGGAGTTTCGGGGGCTGTAGTAACGACACTACTTCAAGATTATTTAAATAAAGGACATAATATTTTTATTGATAATTGGTACAGTAGCCCTCAACTATATGATTTTCTCCATACTAACAAAACCAATGCATGTGGTACGGTGCGGAAGACACGAAAAGGCATGGCAAAATTTAATAAACTTAAAAAGGGTGAAATGAAAGCACAACATCGTGGACCTCTGTTGGCTTTAAAGTGGTGCGATAAAAGAGAAGTTCACATGCTAACAACCTTACATGACGACTCCATGGACATGACGGGAAAAGTTGATTGGAAAACTCGTCAACCAATTATGAAACCCAAGTGCGTTCTAGACTATAATAAGTGTATGGGTTCTGTTGACAAAGTGGACTTGATGTTAAGTAGTATTAATTGCCTGCGAAAAACAATTAAGTGGTATAAAAAAGTGGCCTTCCATATTATTGATCTGTATTTATTGAACTCTCATATAGCTTTTAAATCAATTACAAATAAAAATGTTAGTTTAGCAGATTTCCAATTAGCCGTAATACGACAATTGTTGCAAAAATATCATGAAACTTCCCGATCTGAGCCTCATTCTCGCTCTTCACACGATTTACCTCTGAGACTAACTGCTAAGGCATTAGCAAAACATATGCCCCACCCAATAAAGGGAAATAATTCTCAAAAACTTCACCGAGCCTGCCGAGTGTGCGCCATTTCTAAAAAAAGGAAAATGTCCCAGTATAAATGCCCAGAGTGCGATGTGACATTGTGTGTGTGGCCATGTTTTAGAAACTACCATGAAAAACAAAACTTATAAATATTTCTCCTCGTGTTAACTTTTTATTAAAACTTTATTTGTTAGTAGATATAATAATAAAAATAATTGTGTTTTGATGATATCGGCGCAGTGGTCCAAATCCCATCAGACCGGGTAAGTAAATACTATAAACAATATAGCAGTGTGCATGCGATGGCGACAGTTCTTGTTGATTTCTTGTGATGGGTCACTGTTTATAATATTATATCTGTATCTTGCGGTTTATTGTTTATTTATGTGTTTCAACAAATTTCAAGAGCATTAATAAAGCTTTTAAGATAAGCAAATCATAAATCTGTCTAGAAATAAGAGATTTATAGCTGTTTCAAGTGGTAGGTTTCGATTTTCAAAGTGAGTACCGCGTACGGGTGTAATTTTCGGTACATTTGATCGCGGTGAAAAGGTTAAACACTGACCTAAAACAACTCATTATTGATGGACAGACCGTCGACTTCTCAAAGAATCCGGAAAAAATCCTAAACCATGCCAATGACTTTTTCACTAATGTCGGGAAAAAATTAGCAAACGAAATGTCTTCCCCAAATTCTAATACAAAATTACAAGAAAATACACATATACCCTTTTCTAAACAATTTAAATTTCAAACGGTTACACATGACGATGTTAAGAATACAATTAACTCATTGAAAGACACAAAGTCCGCCGGTATGGATGGCATCACCGTAAACTTACTCAAGACACTTGTTCATGAACTATTGGGATCTCTCACTTACATAATTAACCTCAGCATAACAGAGGGAATTTTCCCTAAACAATTAAAGCAAGGGCTCGTCATACCCATATACAAAAGTGGTCTAAAAGTGGACATTAACAATTACAGGCCCATAACAATACTTAACTCACTCTCGAAAGTAGTTGAAAAAATAATGAACAAACAACTGATATCATTTTTGGAAAGCAAGCAGCTACTCTCCGAAAATCAATTTGGTTTTCGGTCAAATAAGAGCACTGCCGATGCTATTATTGCTGTTACAGACTTTCTTGTTTCAAATTTAGATAAGGGAAAAAAATGCATTTCTATCTTCCTAGACCTCTCAAAAGCTTTTGATACTATCTCCCTTGACCATCTTATTAATAAACTAAATGCCATTGGTATAAGAGGGAAAGACCTAGAATTTCTTCAAAGTTTCTTCAAACTAATCGAACCCAAAGTGTCAAAATCGAAAACAAATTCAGCCAACCCCTCCCTATAACCTACGGAGTTCCCCAAGGAAGTGTCTTAGGCCCTACTTTGTTCCTCATCTACATAAACGATCTTTGTAACCTAATGATAAATGGAAAAATTGTAAGTTTTGCTGACGATACTGTGCTACTCAATAAATCAGACACTTGGTTAAACGCATACAAAATGGCTGAGAAATCAATTAACTCTGTTAAAAAATGGCTAGATATTAACTCTCTTGCACTAAATACTTCCAAAACAAAATACATTACTTTTAGTATGAATATCGTTGGCCAACCTAATCAACATGTTGAAATAAAAGTACATGAATGTTCTTGTACTCACAATACATTCTGTCAATGTCCTTGCCTAGATCGAACGGACCATATCAAATACCTTGGTCTTACATTTGATCAATATCTTAAGTGGAATACACATTGCCTACTTATCACGAATAAACTTACAAAACATATTTATTTCTTCAAAAACATCAGAAACATACTAGACTCCAAATCTATGAAAATTGTTTATTACTCTCTGTGTCAATCTATCATTGAGTATGGAATAATCGCATGGGGAGGTGCAACACTATCAGCTATAGATTCATTATCGAAGGCACAAAAATTAATTATGAAAGTTATTCTTAAAGTTCCCTTAGAAACAAGTACTTACTGCAGATATTATATTCTACAAATTCCATGTATTAGATATTCGACATTTTAATTTACACAAAAACTATCTTAACCATCTGTTTAAAAATAAAACACATCCATTTTATGAAAATACCCAAAATATTGTAAACACGAGACACAAAACCAAAGAACTTATAACAAACACCTAAAACAAACACAACATTTGGTCAGAGAAATTTCAAATACATTGCGTCTAAAATATACAATAACCTGCCTGAAAAAACAAGAAAATCGAATAATATTAACAAATACAAAATCCTGATCAAACAATGGATCATCGAAAAAGGTTCTGCAATAATTAGTAACCTCACCCAAATATAATCCTCTATCTCATTATTATTACCACTACCTACCAACCTGAAAATTTCAAATATTTTTGCTTTATTGAAAAATGTACTTTATTTTAATATTATAAAATATTTGTAAGCTAGTCTGTCTCGGCACAGGATTTCCTAATGAGACAGGCAAAGCCAAAAAAAATATATAAACCTTTTTATATAGATGCACATGATAAATAAATAAATAAAGAATAAATAAAATAAATTCTCAGCGCTGGGAAAATTAAAAAAAAAATATTACACACAATTATACACATTTAAAAAAAAAAATTATATCCTGTAATTTTTCTCAGGTCTGCGCGTGTTGATAAAATGACATTTCAAACAGTTTGAAATATTGTGAGGTAAGTTTTTTAGATTCTCACGGCCAAAAGCATTTTTGTTGTTTGTTTTTGGGGTGTTATGCCGTGTTGAAATATTATTTACTTTGATATTGGCATTCTTCAGAAACATTACAGTTCCTAGATCACTGAATACATCAGCCTAGAGATAAATTTTCACAATAACAGTGCTGTACAAATAATACAAATATTATTATTATTAAAAAACAATGACAGAGAGATATCTCAATTGAAGTAAATTCTTCAAACTTTCTCTAAAATAAAGAAAGTAGTAATGCCATTCCTAGAAAGTTTATAACACAATCAAAAAGTTTCTTCACCAACCACAACACAAAAATCTTTCTAAAGGATACAGTTTTTTTTCTCCACACATTCTCAAAGTTTTCTATCCAACCCCCTGCGAATGAGATTCCACACAGAATTGAACCAGGAGCAAGTTGAGTGAACAAAGTTTTATTAGTTTTGCTCACAGCGGTTAAGTTAAGCGTGAAGAAATTGCCATGCAATCGAAGAGGAAAGGCTGCGCGGCCTTTTTCATACAAAACTAAAATTTTAATTTGAGGCCAAATTACCCAACCAAACTGAAAAATTAGTTTTTTAATCCAAATAAATAGCAAATATCTTGTACAGATATGTGCTATTTTATTTATTTGTGTTTAGAATTATGATATATAGGCCATTAATAATAATGTATTTGTATAATTTTATAAATGTACAAACACATAATCTGGTAAAATGGTACAATTTACAAAAACATAAATTTGCAAAAAAACAAGTAAGTTATGATGAAATAGAATAAGATGGCGCACGGCGAAAATTTTACGTAGGCACACCAAGAGTTAAGGAGATCTCGGTCAAGTTTAAGATAAATATTTTATTCATAAAACATATTTATAATATATTTTAAACCACAATAATTATTGACAAATTTTAATGGTAATAATTTTGCCGATAAATTGTTAATTTGAGGAATTTTTTTTTTTTACACTATCTACGCATAGGAGGCCCTGAGGAAAACAATTTCCCATCTTTGGGGTTGCCGTGTGTAGGGTCATTTTGAGGAGAGGAAGGAGTGAACATGGGTCTTGAAGAGACCCATGTTGTTGGATGGAGGAAACACAGAGATTTAAAAGGCAGGTAATACTGGTAGAGAATTCAGTTTAAAATTTTAACGATTATTACAAGAATTTGGAAATTGATCATTGATAAGACACTCAAAGAAGTTGTGTTTCAGAGTATCATATTAAGGCGAGTGGAAAACAATGTGGAAGTAAGGACATGCTTTTTTTCTGTTAGACAATAAAAACTGTCCCTTAAAAGGTTATTAATTTGATTTATATATATATTAATATGATCTATACCCAGAAGAATGGCGTAATTCTAAAGTATACCTTTTCAAGGGTGTTCATGATTTCTATCCTGGTCTGTGACTCGGCACTTCTGAGTGACCTGATGAGGATGTGAACCGTCTCCTCATATGAGCGTCCCATCATGCGGCCCAGTTTCTCGTACATGCAGCCCACGCAGCTGATGGCGGCCCTGGAAACACAAAAGTTCTGATTGAAAATTGATACCTACCATCGACCATTATCTAGATGGGGCGTGTGAATTTAAAAATTAACACAGAAACCAAAAATATTGGTTTCAGGAAACATTTATCAAAGAGAATATGCATTATCTCCAAAGATATTAGAAGAACGAGATGTGCTATGAGCAGTTCATACTGTGTGGAATTGTTTTGCCCAGTGTCGCCGGTTTTGTTCACCAATACTACTGCACACCTTCGCTAACGCTAAGGTATCCGCACTAATACACAGAACAGATTTCTGTGCGTACACGTCCCGATAGTATTCAAAGTACCCTAATTAGGTAGTACTCCGCCTACGGTCCGGCGGCCAACATAGCATATCTCGTTCTTCTAATATCTTTGATTATCTCGCAGTCAAAAGATCAGAAGAAGCATTGTTTTTTATCTTTTGCTGGTCTGCACGGAGCAAAATTTGTGTTCATCCCAACGAACTTGCTGGAAGGCGCTCACTACTAGCTTTGTGAAGATAATTTTTAAACACAAAATTCCGGCAGTTACAAATGCTTTAGGTCAGAGCTCTCGCTAACATTATAATCAACAATTAAATCAGCTATATGAATATATAAAAAATCTTATACATGGCTTCAAGGCGGCATATCGATAAAAGTAGCAATTGATAAAAATCTTACTTTTCTTTCTAACTAAACAACTTCGTCACAATTACACAACAAATTACGACAACACTTTTGCCACAAAATGAGTGATCTTCGCTTTCGCGTACATGTTTAGAAGCTTGTAACAAGTTGGGTCGTTAAGTTCATCTCTTTATCTTGTGGCGTGATGCTTTTCAGGCTAACTATTAGCCTTTAAATGAACAAATATTACATAATGCGATTTGAACGATAACATTGTGCTCTGTTTTATATTGTAGAGAACTTGCATTTAAATCTAGGCTTTCGAAGCGAAGTGAAGCATCAGATAACATTGTGCTCTGTTTTATATTGTAGGGAACTTGCATTTATATCTAGGCTTTCGAAGCGAAGCGACGTATCGGATTTATATTGTACGGAACTTGCATTTAAATCTAGGCTTTCAAAGCAAAGTGAAGCATCAGATAACATTGTGCTCCGTTTTATATTGTAGGGAACTTGCATTTATATCTAGGCTTTCGAAGCGAAGCGACGTATCGGATTTATATTGTACGGAACTTGCATTTAAATCTAGGCTTTCAAAGCAAAGTGAAGCATCAGATAACATTGTGCTCCGTTTTATATTGTAGGGAACTTGCATTTATATCTAGGCTTTCAAAGCGAAGCGACGCATCAGATTTATATTGAAGGGGAACTTGCATTTATATCTAGGCTTTCGAAGCGAAGTGACGCATCAAATAACATTGGGCTCTGTTTTATATTGTACGGAACTTGCATTTATATCTAGGCTTTCGAAGCAAAGCGACGCATCAGAATTCAATGGGCATTTATATTATGATATTACTCTTAGGCGGTGTTATTTGAAACCATTGAAATTAGGTATGAGAAGTCTTATCTATTGTTATTATATGTGGACGGTACCTACAGATTAATATAATGTTTTTCATATGAATCCCGCACAAACTGTTTTGGGGATGTTATGAGGCTGAAGGGATTGGTGAACGGAAGGGAAGTGAAGGAACCTGCCCTATCAGAAGCGCCACTGTATCTGCTGATATAAAAAGTACAATTAACTTACAGTCTGGTGGGCAGGTAGCTGGGAGAGTCGTCCTTGTTCTTTAGGATGTCATTGCACTTGTTGACTGTGTCGAACAGCAGGAAGGTGTCCCCCACGGAGAAGAGCGTGGCGAGGCAGCGTGCGAGTAGGCGCCGCGTCGGGGGTCCCGGGCCCCCGTCTGTCACTAGCCCCGTCAGCTGTGCAACCAGTTTCTGCTGGCATCCTTTGATGTCAGACTAGAACAATAACAAGAACTATATTAAAAAGTGGACTAAACATGCAACATACCTCTGAAAAGAAAATACTATAGACACAAACAACATAGTACAGGTACAATAGGGTTTGATAAATGACAAAATTCAGTATAAATAAAGATCTGTCTCCCACACCTAGAGTAGTGTTCCACAACTTTTATTTTGTAGGTACTATAAGGAAAGCCAGCATTCAATAACAAGAACTATATTAAAAAGTGGACTAAACATGCAACATACCTCTGAAAAGAAAATACTATAGACACAAACAACATAGTACAGGTACAATAGGGTTTGATAAATGACAAAATTCAGTATAAATAAAGATCTGTCTCCCACACCTAGAGTAGTGTTCCACAACTTTTATTTTGTAGGTACTATAAGGAAAGCCAGCATTCAAGTGGTTAAATCATGCAAATGAAATTCCGATGAATATTTTCAGTTGTTGTTATAATATTGTTTCTATTCTAGATACCAGATGCGTTAGTCAAAATATAAATCCAATCTTTAGATCGTTCCGTACACAATTCAGTTAATTTATGAACTAAGACTGTATGATTGGGTTCATCAGAAGAACTTGAAAATCAAAATTTCCACAATAACCACAAAAATTTTGGATTGTAAATTCAATTTTTCCAAATATCTGTATTTATATATTTATTTATGAAGAATAAAGTGATTTTTTTCCAAGTTTAAATAAATATCCACAATAACCACAAAAATTTTGGATTGTAAATTCAATTTTTCCAAATATCTGTATTTATATATTTATTTATGAAGAATAAAGTGATTTTTTTTCCAAGTTTAAAAATTTAAGCGATAGGTCATGAAAAAAAACGTATATAAAACATTTTCAATGGAAGGTTTAGGTCTCCCGCACTTGGACTAAAATTTAGTATTTTTTATGAATTTAGCTTATTTTCATAAATTAGTGTTAATGGTGCTGGGAATGACAGATCTAGGCAGAATAATAAAAGAAAACAAACTATACTATATTTTGACATATTAATTTTGTAATGACAAAAAAATTTAGACTTCTTGCAGGAGACCTAAATGTTTTTCAATGGGTCCTTTTTTTGGATTATGGGGTCTGTTCAATTTTGCAGGCTACCGACATCTGTAGTCTAGAAATTTGAAGTTACTACGTTTAACCAAAATGGTGTGAGTCCTTGCTTAGAAAATAGTGTCAATTTGGTCGGTATAGCAGGTTTCATTTTTACTGCTAGACATCACAATGACAAGTGTTTTATTTACATGTAGTGGGTTTTGAAGTCTTTAAAAAGGCTCGCATTATGTATTTTTTCGTTCTTTTCTCAACAATAACTCGATAATAAACAAGCTCATAAGTCAGAGCGATCGTAGCAGTGTTATTCGCACAGTTTCTTTATAAATATTATACCTGTTTTCAATAGTTTGAAATAAATGTAAAGTGGTGTCAAGAAAACCAGTATTTATTCAAAAAGGATCATCCCCAATTTTTAACATTGATCCTTCAACCGGATTACGATCAGGAGATTGTATGTAAAAAAAAACAAAGAACCAGCAGCCAAAAGGATACAAAATTGATTGAAACTGGAAATCATTAAGGAAAGTGGACCACATCGCAAATCTGAGATAAGTATTCAGTGCTTTCCTTCCTATCATCCATTTTATGTTTATTCAGGTCTCATGTAATTTAAACGAGATTAATCTTAAATAGAGTCAATATTATAAATAAAATCACTACCCACTTGAAAATAAGAATATAATATTATTGAATAGTGTTCTCAAATAGTATTGTCAAGATTGTCGTGGTATTCTTTCAAACGGGTGTTTGCTAAAATAAAATAATTGTCAACCGATATTAACAAAATATAATTAAAAATGGAAAATATGAAGTCATTAATAAACAAACGCGGCGTAATCAAAGGAAAACTAACCCGATTCGCGGATTCCTTAAATGCATTGTCGGTAAATGAAATTAAATTAAGATATGAGCGGGTGAAATCATTGTTAGATGAATTCGAAGCAGTTCAACAGAAAATTGAAATGTTACCGGATTCAGACGAAATTGAAAATTATAGTCAACGAGAAGCTTTCGAAAACCAATATTTCTCAGTTTTGGCAACGGCCAAAGGCGCGATCGAATCCGTCGATCAAAGTAAGGTGGAAATTAAACTACCCAACCTCCAATTACGGGAATTTCATGGCGATCAGAAAAATTGGGTTAATTTCGTCGAAACCTTCAAGACTTTAGTCCATAGCAATAGTAATTTAAGCAACGTACAAAAATTCTTTTATTTGCAATCAACTTTAAAGGGAAACGCATTAAAGATAATTGCTAATCTAGAAATTTCTGAATTAAATTACATTTCCGCTTGGGAATTATTAAATGAACGTTATGCAAATTTAAGAACTACCGTTCATAAACACATCCAAGCTCTATTTTCATTAAAAGACATGAAACAAGAAGAGCCTGTAGCATTGAGGTATCTAATTGATGAAACAAACGTTAGTTTAAAGGCATTACAAAATATCGGGGTCAAGGTAGATCAATGGGATCCATTGGTTATTTATATAATATCAAATAAATTAGACACAGCTACCCGAAAAAATTGGGAACAATATATATTACAAGACGAATTACCGACGTTAAAGGAATTCTTAAAATGTTTATCTGCTAGAGCCCAAGTATTGGAACTGATGAACGCTTCTGAGAAAAAATTTTCTAGCTTACATAAAACACAACTAGGCAACAATAATTGCAAAAAAGATTCATCAGTATTTTTAGCAGTAAAGGCTAACAACTGCATTTATTGTAACGAGAAAGGTCACCATATTTATTATTGTAAAAAATTTCTAAAATTAAAATTACATGAGAGGATTGATGCTACGAAATCAATCCAAGCTTGTTTTAAATCTTTAAAGGTGGGTCACCAGGCACAGAGTTGCAAGGCAACCTTTTCTTGCAGGCGTTGTGGCAAAGATAATCACAACACCTTGCTACACAATGAGGTACCTCTGCGGGAGGCCTCCAATATGGATGCTGATAACGAGGTTTCAGTATCGAATTTTTCTGCATCGGATAAAGCAGAAAAAATAATATTATTGTCAACTGCCAACATAGGAGTTGTGGGTAGTAACAATAAAATTTTTAAAGCCCGCATTCTGATTGATTCAGGGGCCCAGTCAAATTTTATGAGAGCAGAATTTGCTAATAAATTAAATTTACCATGTGAATTGATAAACAAACCCGTTTCTGGGATCCATAATAACATCACTCACATAAAAAAGAGAATTTCAGTGGAGATGAATTCGCTTCATACTGATTATAAAAGTGAAATATCATGTCTGATTTTACAGGAGATTACAACAAATTTACCACAAGTGACAATGGCGAAAAAAGACTTCAAGTTACCACGAGGATTGGAGCTAGCTGACCCGAACTTCAATATAGCTGCACCCATCGACATCCTGTTGGGCGCGGAGAGCTTTTGGGAAATCCTAACCAACGATAGATTGAAACTCGAATCGGGACCAACACTTCAACGTACGCAACTGGGATGGATCATATCAGGACCAATCCACATGTACCCAAAGCAAAGGCCTGTATCAGATTGTTGTAATTTATCTATAAATAAAATAAGTCACCAAATAGAAAAATTTTGGAAATTGGAGGAGATTAATCCCACTAAGATTCTAAATCATGAAGAAAAGGCTTGTGAAGCCAGTTTTGCTAGTACTCATACTAGACAAGACGACGGTAGATACGTAGTAAGTTTACCGCGTCGAGCATGCATTGATCAGCTGGGAAGTTCATTGCTCACTGCTGAAAAAAGATTTAAAAATATAGAAAGAAAATTTGTGTCAAATCCCGAATTGAAGACACAATATATACAATTCATGCGTGAATATGAGGAATTAGGTCATATGGAGGTGTGTGACCAGTCAAAGGGGGATCGTGAATCCTATTTTTTACCTCATCACGCTGTAATAAAAGAATCAAGCACTACTACTAAAGTGAGGGTCGTTTTTGACGGCTCCGCCAAAACTTCAAATGGAATTTCTCTCAATGACGCCTTGATGACAGGACCTGTTATACAAAAGGACTTATACACCCAACTATTGCATTTCAGGAAACATCAAGTAGTACTGACGGCTGACATCGAGAAGATGTACCGCCAGATTAATGTGTGTGAAGCGGACCGTGACCTGCAGAAGATAGTGTGGCGCGAGTCGCCGCAGGAGGTGCTCAAGCATTACCGTCTGAAGACAGTCACATATGGTCTGGGGCCTTCCTCTTTCTTAGCCACTAGAAGTCTACGGCAAATTGGTATGGATAACAATATAAATTTTCCTAGAGCTAGTCAGGTCATAGAAAATGACTTCTATATGGATGACTTGTTAACCGGAGGAGATGACATGGAATCCTGTAGAGAGTTAAAAGAGCAATTAATCAACATCTTTTTGTCTGCGGGGATGACCTTGAGGAAATGGAGGTCCAATGTCTTGGAGTTGTCAGCCGAGTCGGGCCAAGCTAAGATTGCCGAATCAGGCAATTCTGAAAAAATTATTACTGACAATCCAAAGACTGAGAAAATATTAGGATTAATATGGAATAATGAATCTGATTATTTTTCTTATGTAATAATGAAACCATCGAGTCGAACCGAGAGTAAAAGACAGATATTATCTTGCATCGCATCAACCTTCGATCCATTAGGTCTTCTAGGACCGATTATAATTGTAGCCAAATTGATAATGCAGAAGTTATGGCAGTCTAAAGCAGCGTGGGATGATCCATTGCCTAATGAAATATTAGCACCCTGGAGGTCCTACCTTCAAGAATTAATTCAACTAAATGTGTTGAAAATACCAAGAAAAATTATTTGCAGGCAATCTACATATCTACAACTACACGGTTTTTGCGACTCATCTGAGAAAGCTTACGGAGCCTGCGTTTACATGGTGTCAGTGGACCATGTCGGTAAGCGGCATTCACATTTAATAACGTCCAAATCAAGAGTGGCGCCATTGAAGTGTATTTCCCTGCCCAAGTTGGAGCTTTGTAGTGCTGTGCTACTGGCTAAATTAATTAAAAACGTAAAACAAGCGTTAAATATAGTGGAGATCGACACACATTATTGGTGTGACTCCATGATAACGTTGTGCTGGCTGAAAGGTCAACCTACGAGATGGGCTACTTTCGTTGCAAACCGAGTAGCCGAAATACAAGAACTTAGTGATCCAGATCTATGGAGACATGTATCATCAGCCGACAATGCAGCAGATATACTTTCAAGAGGAACCACTACAGATAAATTGATAAATTCTGCAATATGGTGGAATGGACCAAGTTGGTTGACCGAGGGAGTCAACGCTTGGCCTATATCAAATATTTCGTGTTCAAACCCTCCTGAACTCAAAGGCAAAAATATTCTATTATCCACAGATATTCAAGAATGGGAGATATTTGAAAAATTCTCATCATTTATTAAATTGAAAAGTGTTACTGCGTATGTATTGCGATTTGTCAATAACTGCAGAAGTGTTAAGGGTAAAATTTCAGACAATTTAAGTGTGGCTGAATTGGAATCAGGCTTGAAATGTCTATTAAGATCAGCTCAAATACACGCCTTTCAAAAGGAATTGAAAGAATTAAAAAACCATGGCATCGTCAACAAGAAAAGTAATTTAAAATCTCTTAATCCCTTCTTACATGATGGTCTAATATATGTAGGCGGTAGGTTGAATTTGGCTACACATTTATCTTACCAACAAAAACACCCAGTTATCTTGCCGGCTAAACATAAGCTAACTGAATTGATAATACGTCACTACCATTATGTAAACCTACACGCAGGACCTCAAGCTTTGTTAGCTGAAATACGATTAAAATTTTGGCCCATCTTTGGTAAAAATACTATTAAAAAGATATTACATAAATGTGTTGTATGTTTTAGATGTCGTCCCCGAACCGGTCATCAAATCATGGGAAATTTGCCACCCGAAAGAATTACGCCGAGTCGTCCTTTCGCTATCACCGGAATAGATTACGCCGGACCAATTCTAATTAAAAGTGGGACGCTGAGGAAGGCTTCCCTCGCAAAATCGTATTTATGTATCTTTATTTGCTTCTCAACCAAGGCCGTTCACTTGGAATTAGTTTCGGATTTATCTAGCAATGCTTTTTTGAACAGCTTAAAAAGGTTTATATCCCGTAGGGGACAACCTGAAAAGATCTTTTCCGACAATGCTAGTAATTTTAAAGGAGCTAGCAGCAGACTCAAAGAGCTGTACACCAGCTTGAGGGAAAACAACGACAATATTCAAAATTATTTAGTGAACAGAGGTATTGAGTGGAAGTTCATAACCCCTCGAGCCCCTAATCAGGGAGGTTTGTGGGAAGCAGCAGTAAAATCAGCAAAATTCCATTTATATAGAATCACTAACAATTCTTCATTAACATTTGAACTCTTATATACCTTAATTTGTCAGATTGAGGCCTGTTTGAACTCCCGTCCATTAACTTCCTTATCCGACGACATCCATGATTACCAACCTCTTACCCCAAACCATTTCCTTATAGGCACTGAATCCTGTATCATTCCTGAGAGAGACGTCCGGGCGATACCGGACAACAGACTAACTCAATATCAGAGGATCAGTTCGCTAATTCAATCTTTTTGGTCTAGATGGAAGCAAGATTACCTGATGGAACTACAAAAGAGAACTAAATGGCAGACCAGCACTCAACGGGCACTGCAAAAAGACGATCTGGTGATTTTAAAGGAAGATCATTTACCTCCACCTTTATGGAAAATGGCCCGAATTCTGCATACACACCCTGGAGCGGATGGAGTAGTACGAGTTGTTACACTAAAAACACCTCAAGGAGTCTTTGTGAGGCCCATCACAAAGATATGTCTGATGCCCCTGGATTCAGACACTAAACCTGTAATTGACGTCCCGGACCTTACCAAGGATTGATTATGTACATTACACTATGATGCTTATCTTCTCGACTCCACCTTGGATGGATCAAGCAGAAGACCTGAGAAGAAAGAAGAAAAAAAAAGGAACAATAATTGTGTTGTGTTCAGTGTAAACTATATTATTTGTGTTATTGAACTATTTAAATATGTAAAAATTAGTATGCAGACGTGTGTAATTTAGTCATTTTTGAATTTTTTTTTTGGTTATTTAATAGGATTAATAATTTTCTAGTTATTTTTAGTTAATTAATAGAGTAATTCAACAGCATTTATACAGTTAAATTTATAAGTTTACCAGTAGGGCATAAAAAAAAGGGGGTTTTATTTTGTTAATTTCTGCTATTTTGAATTATTTTGTTAGTATTTTTGTGGTATATTTAGATTAAGAATTTTTAGTTTATTCTGTTTGGTTTATAGTTTATTTTTAAATAGATTATCATTCAAAAATTTAGTGCAATTTTTGAATCCCGCCCCCTGGCAATATGTTCAATTTTGCAGGCTACCGACATCTGTAGTCTAGAAATTTGAAGTTACTACGTTTAACCAAAATGGTGTGAGTCCTTGCTTAGAAAATAGTGTCAATTTGGTCGGTATAGCAGGTTTCATTTTTACTGCTAGACATCACAATGACAAGTGTTTTATTTACATGTAGTGGGTTTTGAAGTCTTTAAAAAGGCTCGCATTATGTATTTTTTCGTTCTTTTCTCAACAATAACTCGATAATAAACAAGCTCATAAGTCAGAGCGATCGTAGCAGTGTTATTCGCACAGTTTCTTTATAAATATTATACCTGTTTTCAATAGTTTGAAATAAATGTAAAGTGGTGTCAAGAAAACCAGTATTTATTCAAAAAGGATCATCCCCAATTTTTAACAGGGTCCATAGACAACATTTTATCAATTTAAAATTTTTTCGATAAACTCTATTATATAGGTAACGATTCATAATATCTATTAATATAAACAAGGGATAGACCATAGTGTCCGCAACATATAAACTTAAACACTAAACTTTGATAGTCCGTGCAGTTTGGTTGTAGCCCGGCTATATCTCCCTTTGACTATTGTCTATGGTAAAAGTGAAGAAACATTGATTCCATTTTGGAAACGGCAAAAAAGTGCACAACAGCAGGTTACGTTTCGTCAGAAAAAAAAAGTTAATTTTGGTGGGATAATAGGTACAACAAAAAACATTGTTTACCATCAAGTTGTCAAGGACATCATTTATAATGGGGAACAAACACGCGACAACACATAGCTGAAAACCTCATAAACATGCGGAAACTAATCATTTAGCAATCCACACGGAATTAGGTCAGTTTCAAAATTCTATAAAGCATGAGCATAATAATCTTTTTTACATTATTACCACACAAGAGTTACAAATGCTCCCAACCGAATGAACCACTGCACTGGGACTACGGTATCCCGAAATGGGGTATGTTGTGGGGCTGAAGATAGTGTCGGAGGGACAGGAGATGGGGAATGTTACGTAATTTTTATAAAATTAGGAATGGGCTTTTTGGTTCCACCTTATTTACGATTTCCTATAAAAATATGTTTCCCATCAATTTTCGTGGGGAGTGCGTACTTTCTATTTTATGTGTTCTTTCTCTTCCTTATTACACTATAACCCCGTGTACCAACTACAAATATACCGTTGCATACCGCCGCTACGGATGCGTTCGCAATAAAAAAAACCCAGGACTCCGAAAACAAAACAGACAGAAAAGGAATTTAGGCGGATATAAAAGTGACGCAGGTGATACATCCAAATCCGTAGGATAAATAATAATCTCACGGAAAACCGATAAATTCATTACGCATAAAAATCCATTTTACGAGCTTTCGGCAGGGGCCAGATTAAGGAAACTCATATTGTGCCTCTGCGAAGGGTAGGATATAAATAAAACCAAGGACATTTCTATGTAATCTCAAAGCATTCCACTCGAAAAACGACAACCTTCTAATTAATTTGAATCGGTAGTCCTTCCCATCAATCTGTCTAACTAATGATAGGTATAAAAGCAAGAATGCTTTGGTTGGAATACATGTATACAGAATACAGAAGAGGTATGAGCCGGTTCGTTATTGCGTATCATTTTTACGTAAAGGTTATGAAGATATCTACAGTATTATTTTTCATGTCAAAAGGTCAGATGAAAAAAGAAACACGAGGCAAATAATGTTAACGCTTTTAGAAATAGGAATTTGACGATATATAAACTAGCTCGATAAAGTCGTATATCTGTAAGCGTAAAATGTTTCGCGTTGGAAATATTAGATAGATAATCACCGTTAAGCAGTGAAATTCTTAGGTTCAGTAAAATATCTCGCGTTGGAAATATTAGATAAATAATCACAGTTATGCAGTGAAATTCTTAGGTTCAGTAAAATGTCTCGCGTTGGAATTTGAGATAAATAATTACAGTTGTGTAGTGTAATTCTTTGCAAATAATTCTTAGGTTCAGTAAAATATCTCGTGTTGGAAATATTAGATAAATAATCAAAGTTATGCAGTGAAATTCTTAGGTTCAGTAAAATGTCTTGCGTTGGAATTTTAGATAAATAATCACAGTTATGCAGTGTAATTCTTTGCAAATAATTATTAGGTTCAGTAAAATGTCTTGCGTTGGAAATATTAGATTAATAATCACAGTTATGCAGTGAAATTCTTAGGTTCAGTAAATTGTCTTGCGTTTGAATTTTAGATAAATAATCAGTTATGCAGTGAAATTCTTAGGTGTTTTATAATATGGAGTCTCCGAGTCTCCCAATATGTGGATCGCCAGCCAAATTTTTGTAAGGGATTTTTTTTTAAATTTTGATTTTTTTTGAAGCTCAGTTATTATTTAGAAATTTACCATCGAATTCTCTCGTAACAATAAGCACGATTGGTTTTCAAGTTTCGTGAAAAATGTATAATCACAAAGCTGGTATACATAATTTGCATCCGAACTTTAAAAATGTACATTAATTTCCTACACGCGGCATGCCCGGTGATTTCCCTCAGCTTTGGGGATGTGATGCCGTGTCGAAAGGAAAAACTATACTCACTCGCTCAAAAGGGAGCAAAAATCACTCGACAAATGGCTAAGTTGCAATATTTAAATATAAACTATGTGATTTTTTTTCATACATATAGTATATTAAATAACAGAACAAAATGTGTATTTTATAATTTTAATATAACTTGGCATTTTTTTTGATCGAGGGAATTTCATTTAATTACCGTTTCAGCTCTATACATGTATAGATATTATCTTAAAAATAATATATATTTTTAAGTTTTTTTTTTTTTTTTTTTTTTTTTTATATATTCAATAATATTATTATTGGGTTTATAAAAACAGTTTATTTTTAAACAAGTTCTGCTGTGTAATTATTATTACGCGTGACAGCTGTTTCGCCCTCTGAAGGCATTATCAAACTGTGGGTAGCCCACTTACAGACGATACATTTATATTATTTCTAGGTAGGTATTTTAATTTCAATTACTGATTTCTTAATTGATTTTTGAGTAAGATATTAGAAATTATTAATGGTTATTACCCCAGCAAAGTTTCCCCAATTAGTGTAATGTTAAAAATTTGACTGAATGTCTTAATGTTAGTTATTCCCAAACGATGACTCATAGGGTTATTTTAATAGCATAATTAAGTACTTCATAGTGCACTCATATTTGAACTAATATTGAAATTAAAATACCTACCTAGAAATAATATAAATGTATCGTCTGTAAGTGGGCTACCCACAGTTTGATAATGCCTTCAGAGGGCGAAACAGCTGTCACGCGTAATAATAATTACACAGCAGAACTTGTTTAAAAATAAACTGTTTTTATAAACCCAATAATAATATTATTGAATATATAAAAAATAAAAAATAAAATGGAGTTCTACAAATTAAACTTAATAACAATAAATATATTTTTAAGGTAACTTAAAAACTTCAATGATTAAAAAAGTGTTCAAGAAAAATCAGAACTTCGGAATGTGGGGGCTTAAGCCGATCTAAAATGGTGGACATGTTAAGAAAGAAGATCTGCATTTAAAAAAGAACATCGGCCATTAGTTTTATTTTTAAATTAGTCGCGATTCACAAAAGTTCTGGGAACCCTGCTCTTAGGACGGGTTGTTTCGGAGAATTTGAACAATTCATCAAATTTCAACGTTCATTTTCAAGTTCTGTGAAAGATTTTTTCAAGTTATGTTTTTATTTCAGTTCTGTCAAGCAACTGGCCTATAATGGTATAATAACAGAACTTGAATAGGACTTTCACAGAACCCGAAAACGAACGTTGAAATTTGATGAATTGTTCAAATTCTCCGAAACAACCCGTCCTTAATGTATACTAAAACTAGCAAATCAGTGGTGGGTACCTACTTTCTGTAACTTGGTACCTACCTAAATTTACTTGTAGAAATTTATATTCATAAATAAAAATATAAATTCTTATTAAGGAGAATTACCATAATAAAAACCCAATGTGAATTCAAAGTTGAAGTATGAAAATGGAAATGGGGAAAAATCCAACCAATTTAGTGTAATAATTCTTAAACCGATTTACATAAAATTTGATTAGATTGTAAATAAATGTATACATCTTTGCAAGTATATTTTATCCCGCCGTCTTAATAAAGGATAGGTAATGATACAGAATAGACATAAACTGAAGGCCGCGAGCAAAAAAGTAAAGTTCGTTACGGTTTGAAAGGCTTTGTGGGACTTTTCTTTTTTCTCTTTACCCTTACCGACTTAATGGGACGACGCACAAACTTAAATAAAACAATCCTTTTCTATCTATTCATAATATATCTATTAATATAAAGTAATATAAAGAATAGTGTTTGTGGCCGACGGCGTCGATTTGATTTTATAAAAATCGACAGAATTGTTCTGATTGATGAAATTTTGCACGCTTGACCTTCAAAACAAGAACGTCACTGTCTACAAGAGATTTAAAAAAAACCATGCCACTTCCTTTTTTCACCCCTTAAAGCAGAATTTAGACATCTTGATGAATTTTTTGCATACTTGACGTTTGATTAAAAATAAGAGATTTGCTGAGTTCAATTAAAATAAAGTTTGTTGAATTAAAATTAATAAAAAATTGACGTTGATCAAATATAAGAGGAAAATTATTTAAATCTTCACATGTTGCATACATAATCATAATAAAATAACTTTGTTTTTAATACCACTTTACTGATATATTTTCAACATATAAAACCAACCGGTTTCGGTTCACCCTGAACCTTCATCAGGGTTATATAAAAACATAGAAAATCAATAACAGAGTTACAGTGTATTTATAGGTGAGATAGAAGAGGGAGAGAGAACATCAACTTTGGTGGTGTGGACGAAGGGGTGGTAGGGGTGAAAGTAGGTGGAGGGGAGGGGATATGTTTAAATCGGGGCTATTTGACAAGTCTAATTGTTTATTGAGAAAATTGGTTTTATTTATTAATACTTATTTTTTTTATTTCCAGAGCTTCTAGACTAGATTGTTCGACCTTAAACCTATCCCATTTCTGTGCAGCACATCTATGCCTGAGGATTTATTAAAAGAGTGATCTTTATCTGTTAGGTGTGTTGCGAATTCTGAAAAACCTACACTATTTAGACACCTTAAGTGTTCAACTACCCTCGTTTGAACATTTTTTGCAGTTTTACCTATGTAAAATGCTGGGAAATCATTAAATTTCAGCTCGTGGAAGCCAGAATGGCTTAAATTATTTTCTTTATCATTTGAATTGATCAAAAGTTCGCCTAGGTTATTATTGGTATAGAAAGCGGTTTTAATTTTGAAACACAAGAGGATGAAAAATTATCAATGAATAAAATTCTACGCCAACCGTGGATTTTATCGACTCTGGTGTTGGGTATACTATTATACAGGAATTCATTAGTAGATATAAATCGTAGTTTTTTTGCAAGGATTCTATCAATTAAGGTATGGGCATATTCGTTATTTATTGCAATAAATTTGATTATAGCGAGTTCTTCGATAAAGTTAGTGTTAGATAGAGGGATAGTGAAAAGGATAGGAAAATTATTGTCTACATCTAATTTCAAAAACTCTGCATAAAGCCAGGGCAACGACGGGGACTTTAGCTACTGACATATAAAGAAAATAATTGACAATTAAAATATGGCTTAAATTCATAGTTCCGTTATTTATTAATTTACACGCCCTGATGGGCTTTTAAATTATACATATTTTACATAATTTATTGCGTAATACAGTGATAACAGAAGGTTTTTATTTTTAAAACATAAACACAAAAATAACAATTTTTTTGAGTTCACAACACATCTACAAGAAAACAACAAATATACGAAATCCCTCTTTAAATATGCTACATAAAAATGTCATTCAGGTATCTCTTGAAGACAGGATCTCTTGATGACAGTTAAAAACATAGGTTGTTAATATGTTTAATTAAGTTCATACTTTTACTCGTAATCATAGACTAAATACATTTAGACTAAATACATATCAGTTCGTGATACACCTCAAAATTTTTAACTGCTCGAAGCTAGAGGGCCCATTGCATCCCCTTTAGAAGAGTGAAAACTCCAGGATATTCAGATATTGTTATCAAAATATAAATATGTATATACATTTCAACAAACTTTTCGAATCTGAATGGTGGTCGCTTATCAGGATAATATTGAGATAATCGTCTACATTGGAACGAGCGCGAGAGGCAAATACCCACATTTCGAATTCCACACGTAGACGGAGAAAAAATAAATAGTGCTGATTTATTAAAATTCTGTTAAAAACATCATGGCAGATAAATTCCTAATAAAATATTAATACATTCAGAATATATCGGAACAAGTGTTCATGCACTGCACTTATCCTGATAAATATAATTACGAAATGCGAAAACAATTAGAATTTTTATGAACCTCATAACAAATTCGTTTTTTACCGATAGTTTATTAGGAAATCTGTCAATTCATTCGTTAAAGGCCTGCATACTCTTTTTTAACAGGAATACTTTTACCAGATTTTTAATCAATTAGAATTATTTTATACCATGTTATGTTTGCACAAAGCTTGCAAGAGCTAACTGCAAAGTTAAGTATATGCTCACGCGTTGCCGGAATTCGATCATACACCCAGAGCGTGTAAACACACTAGTATATACGCATCTCGGCATGTCTACAATCGGGTGAACACCAATACATACACGTACATCCGCGATGTCTCCGACCTGATATTGGTCACGTAGGCCTATAAGTACCTACAACCAATCATATGGCTAAGATGCAAAACGTGTCCTTATAAGGGCATGGGGCACGCGCCAAAGAGTGGGACAAGCCCCCCCCGCGAGCGACCAAAGCAGGTCAAGTACTCGCGGCCAGCTACCCACGCCTCAGTTCCCTGGGAAGCGCGCGGATTGCAACATGCTGTGTTGGTTCCGAGTTAACTTTTGCCGCTCAAATCTGTGACGCCGTAAAAATGGACCGGCGGAATTGTTTCACCTTGCGTGTCGCCTCTCGAGTACCAGTTCTCCACTTCAAAGGGATCCCCCGAATCACCAGCACCATTACATTGTAGAGCTGTGTCATGTCTCCCTCTGCCTGAGGCCCACCAGCACGTAACATTATATAATTGGGTCATGTCTCCTCCGTCCGGGCCACATGCTGTCTACGGCCCAGACACCTCTACTCACCACAGCCGGGTCGTGAAGAACCCCTTGGCGAACCGACCCGTGCTCCAGCTCTTCCTCGCCTGTTGATGCCGGCCGCCCTTCCTACCGTCCACGCCAGGCTGAGAACAGTGAACTCATAGACCCCTGCCTCAGTCCTGGGCGTCTGCCGCTCCAGCCTGTTTGTGTGGAGCCCCTTGGCCCTCCAACCAGTGCCCCCGCCCTGCTCCATCGTCTCTGCGCCTCCAGCCGCCGCTCTGGCGTCCTTTGTCGTCCAGCGTGGCGTGCCCCGGTGGCAGTCCTTCGGCTTCCGTCCTGCACCCTGCCTAGGCCCCTGCCTATGGCACCTGCTGACCGTCTCACCGCATCCACCGTAAAGTACACGTGAGCTAATATTATACCTTTGTCAATCAGAGCCCTTAGAGTCAATAGATTGCTAGAAACAAGTCAGGCCTTAAAGAGCTATGTACCTTTTGTAGATCTGTTTGATAACCTGTATTACCTGTATTACCTGTACAATAAAAACTCATATCAAGAGACTTGTTTCATTTGGGAAATTGACTATATATAAATCCACACCCTGAAGATTGGAGTACAAGCTCAGCTTGTGTACTCACTCATATATAGCATATTACTTGGCTGGAATGCTAATGTAACAACTTATAACTATAAGTTACGTTAACAGGGCTAATGTAACACTGGACGCCCAACCTGGATAGTCAATTACCCGATGGAATGTGTCTTTTCTTGTAATGTGTTACTGTAATATTCTTGTCTATTAATGTTTTTATCCACAGCTGTGTGTTATAATTCAATTCTGATCCGGGAGTGTTTGTTCCGTCGCCCGGTACACGTACGCAGTATATAGGTGCCGTCGGTAGTCGTAATGCGCAGTTCCAATTTCTAAATACGCAATAAACAAATACGAGAAATTACGGCGTAATAAACATTAAATGTGGTTGTTTCCAAGAGATAGAGGTGTTATTTCAATTTTGAAATGCAATTTAATTGTTTCGTATAGAAATAATTCCTTTTGTCAGGTTAAGCTTTGCTTATCTGTTTCATTATAATAAGTTGAAATAATTCAAATACTATAAAGAACTTCCAAGTGTCAATTTGCGATAGGATTAAATTCAGTTATTTTAATTCACATTCTTTAATAAATATCGTATTGGTTGTTTTTAAATTAAGATCCATAGACTTTACCGGTCGTTCTCATTATTAAACCATGGATCCTCACAATATTGGTAGAATTTTAAATTTTGAAAAGGCAACGGCGGTCATTACAATTACAATCACTTTGCTCATCCGGTCTGAGAATAAATATCGTTAACAATTTCACTGTTAATAATATACCGACAAAGAATTATTATTATTAACTTGCCGCAAAAGTAATATAACAAAAAATAAAATCATTGAACAGAATAAAAACTCGCAACAGAAAAATATTACACAGAAAATAAATGTTTGGTCAAAAATAAAACACGCTACGAGCAGTAACTTGATATATCTTAATAATTCACGACTATTAAAATACCGACAAAGGATCCATTCCCGCGTCGCAACAGACAATATTTACGCATAATAATAATAAATATGAATTCGTCAAAGGTCGCCGCTTTCATGTTGATACGTATATTTCATTCTCGCACCCAGTTTAATGCGATATAATACGTAAACTATAATACATATTTCGTGCATTTCTAATAATATTATTTAAATAAACAAGGTGCTATGTGTCATCCAATGTTTATAACTCAAAGACGTCATGAATCTTTGAGTACATCTATTATTGGCTGGCATAGTAGCCACTCTGTTTATTCTATTATGTTTCTGTGAGATTCTGACTAGCTAGCAGACATCTTATAGAAATACAATATAATTTTTTTTTTTCTCTCTCTCTTTTCACCTATCTCTTCCATAACTATAACTCGTTTTAAAGTAATAATAACAATAAATCAAAACTCAGACATTTATATCACAGTAAGTGAGTATTGTGATATAGAAGATATAAGTTGTAGTTATGAAGTAACTACATAAGTTATATAAAATTATATTTAAAAATATACATTTTTGTATATATTTCGTTACGAAACACGACACGTTACATTGATTGAGGGTTAAATTCAAGAACCTTAAGTTTTAGTGGAATTTTTTTTATTATAGTAAGGAAAAAACCGCCTTAAGCATTCAATATCCTGCCCGGGACCGAAAAATAAACTTAATTTATATTTCGTGGAATTATTGTACTAAGAATATATACCAATTTTTAGTACAAATTAAGGTTATATTTGTATATATAATCTTCTTTTCGTTGACAGGAAACGGCGTAAGAAATGTCCTGTACTTTTGAAGTGATGATTTCGTTCTTCATCACTTAAAGTTATCAGTGGTAGATTAGGAACCCATTTTGTAAATATAACTCAAATATCTTGTGTTATAAATTGTATAGTTCAAATGAGAAACCCCGTATGTGGTTTTTGTTCAGACATTCTCTTATATAGAAAATTATGTCAAATGTTTTTGTATTTAATTGGTTACATACCAATTATTTGTTTTTTTTCTGGAATTTTTTTTCTTTTCTCCTTCTTGCGCAGTGAATACGTGTCGTTATTTTTAAGGAAGTCAATCTCTAGAAATCGGATTATGTAGTTCTCGATTTTTAAATTAAAAAGACTCGAATAAGTCTTATATAACAGAAATTGAATTATCACACACAGTAGTTGTTGAGTGGTATGTAATATGTTTGTAAATTAAAATTGTGTAATTGTTCCCTAACTAATTATTAATTAGTTATGGGTTGTGTATTGTAATTTCTTGTAAACACGTAATTGATTGCCTCGGTATCAATATGGTAAAAAACCAGCGTGTAAAGTCCTTCATAAAGTTGAGACAAAATAAAATTGTGTTTTTGTATTATATGCTACACCATGTCAATTATGGTGTAAATTTTTTTTTAATTGTAAACACGTATTTGATTGCCTCGGTATCAATAAAAAAAAACCAGCGTGTAAAGTCCTTCATAAAGTTGAGACGAAATAAAATTGTGTAATTGTAATATGTGTTACGCCATGTCAAGTGCGGTGTGTATGTTCTCATAGGAAGATGAATTATAATATATACCCGGTAAGAAGAAATAGTTTTTGTAAAGATAACGTAATTATGTCTTAGATTTGGAAATCTAAAATTGTTGGTCATTAAGGACAAATGGTGGTTGCATATTTATGTCATTTTGGGACATTATTGAATCTTAACCAATGAATTGGGTTAATAATTGCACTTAAGGTCATTTTGGGTTTTGTCTGGTCATTTGGTGAGAACACTTTATGAGTGTTCTGAAAATTTTGTCGAACGTTTTCGTTACGACGTGCTGGTGTTTCTTGTTAACACCTGGTACAGCGCTGTACGGTTTATAGGAAATAAATCGTTAAATGTCATAGGATAATATTAGCCTTATAATTAATTACATGGTAGGTCTTGGTAGCGTTGACCTGTATAATCAATATGCGATACGAGAGGATTGGTCTATATGCCTAAGAATTATTAGCAACCAGACAAACCATGACTAAATGAGAATATATTGTTAAAATCTTGAGTAGAATTTTTGTTGTTTTCCGTTTTTCAAAATTATCAATGGATAATAAGAAATAACATAACATGTGTATTGATACTTGTGTTGTATAGTGTCAAGAATTTCATTGTTAAAGACGCAAATATGGGTTGATTTCGATCAATCGCATGATATAATCAGCGTACACATTCCATAACAGGAATTTTGTGTATAAAAAAAAACATGTCTAGTTTAAGAATTTCATTGTAAAAAACGCGAAATATGGGTTGATTTTGGTCAATCGCATAAGCGTATAATATTCTCTAACCAGAATATCATTTTGTATAACATTGTACAATTGTGAACATTGTTAATTGTTCTTCTTTTGTGGTTTGATGGAAAGTGTAGGCCTGGTGGTAAATTGTGTACATCCATTCGGTAATACCACATTGTTTGCTACATTTGTTGTTTTGGTATTGTCTTTTTTTTAAGAAAAAAAAAAAAGGAAGCCAGGTGTATTCTTTTTGTTTGGAAAGAAGGTGATGTGTAGTCTTTTCTGTTTGGAAAAATCGTATGTATTCTTTTCTGTTTGGGAAGAAGGCCATGTGTTTTCTTTTGTTTGGAAAAAAGTTGTGTATGTAAATCATAGCGTGTTTTGTATCGCGCCTTGGAGATCATTTCTGCAATTATTTTTGAAAGAGGTTTGGCAACCCTTGTTCAGTGTACTTGTTAGGATTGTTCAACTTGGCTCTCAGGTAGTTAAATTTTTGTTTTGGCTCGTTAGGGAGTGTTTAAATCTTTGTGAAATGAGGTAGCTTTGTACCTCTCGTACGGCAAACAAGAGGACGTTGCCCTGCTTCAGCCACGTTGCCTGGGATCTTGTTTCATCGACAAGGAGGGTAGTGTTATGTTTGCACAAAGCTTGCAAGAGCTAACTGCAAAGTTAAGTATATGCTCACGCGTTGCCGGAATTCGATCATACACCCAGAGCGTGTAAACACACTAGTATATACGCATCTCGGCATGTCTACAATCGGGTGAACACCAATACATACACGTACATCCGCGATGTCTCCGACCTGATATTGGTCACGTAGGCCTATAAGTACCTACAACCAATCATATGGCTAAGATGCAAAACGTGTCCTTATAAGGGCATGGGGCACGCGCCAAAGAGTGGGACAAGCCCCCCCCGCGAGCGACCAAAGCAGGTCAAGTACTCGCGGCCAGCTACCCACGCCTCAGTTCCCTGGGAAGCGCGCGGATTGCAACATGCTGTGTTGGTTCCGAGTTAACTTTTGCCGCTCAAATCTGTGACGCCGTAAAAATGGACCGGCGGAATTGTTTCACCTTGCGTGTCGCCTCTCGAGTACCAGTTCTCCACTTCAAAGGGATCCCCCGAATCACCAGCACCATTACATTGTAGAGCTGTGTCATGTCTCCCTCTGCCTGAGGCCCACCAGCACGTAACATTATATAATTGGGTCATGTCTCCTCCGTCCGGGCCACATGCTGTCTACGGCCCAGACACCTCTACTCACCACAGCCGGGTCGTGAAGAACCCCTTGGCGAACCGACCCGTGCTCCAGCTCTTCCTCGCCTGTTGATGCCGGCCGCCCTTCCTACCGTCCACGCCAGGCTGAGAACAGTGAACTCATAGACCCCTGCCTCAGTCCTGGGCGTCTGCCGCTCCAGCCTGTTTGTGTGGAGCCCCTTGGCCCTCCAACCAGTGCCCCCGCCCTGCTCCATCGTCTCTGCGCCTCCAGCCGCCGCTCTGGCGTCCTTTGTCGTCCAGCGTGGCGTGCCCCGGTGGCAGTCCTTCGGCTTCCGTCCTGCACCCTGCCTAGGCCCCTGCCTATGGCACCTGCTGACCGTCTCACCGCATCCACCGTAAAGTACACGTGAGCTAATATTATACCTTTGTCAATCAGAGCCCTTAGAGTCAATAGATTGCTAGAAACAAGTCAGGCCTTAAAGAGCTATGTACCTTTTGTAGATCTGTTTGATAACCTGTATTACCTGTATTACCTGTACAATAAAAACTCATATCAAGAGACTTGTTTCATTTGGGAAATTGACTATATATAAATCCACACCCTGAAGATTGGAGTACAAGCTCAGCTTGTGTACTCACTCATATATAGCATATTACTTGGCTGGAATGCTAATGTAACAACTTATAACTATAAGTTACGTTAACAGGGCTAATGTAACAACCAGTAAGTTTTCTCTGTGTAAAATTTTTTTTTTTATCTGCCCTTATTGAGTCTTCGAGGTTGAGAACGGAATGAATAAATGGGTTAAGAAGTTCAGAATCCTTTACTTTATCAAATAAAAACGAAAACGAAGTATCCCATTCGATAAATAGATAACTCCTCGGGTTCTCTAGATAAGTTCTTGGAAATCTACAATCTAAAGGTCGTACGTTTTCCTTTGTAGGTGACATTGAAGTAGTCAACAAGGTTGTATAAATAATTTGCACGTATCGGTTCACTGTGTCAGAAGTCCACGGAAGTCCATACTTACCAAAGCCCCCGCATTCCAAATTTTTACTGATATCTAACATATTTCTCTATAACACAAAGTTTTTAAGTTCCTACAAAAATATATGTTATTTTTAAGGATAGTATTTATACATTTGTAATGTCGAAACGGTGATTATATAAAATTTCCTGAATAGAAAAAAAATCGCAAAGTAAGCCCCGAAAATTATTAAAAACACGTTTTGTTCTGTTGTTTAATTTGTTATAGGTATGAAAAAATCACAGTGTATCATTAAATGCAACTAAAGCATTTGTCGAGAACATTTTGCTCTATTTCAAACGAGTCGCGTTTTATTAAATATTTTCGTCATTTACTCTTAATTATTACCGCCTTTTAATATTAGCGCGCTCCCTCTAACATTCGTATTCACATATCTCCCTTTCAAACCTTCTTTGAACGCTTAAGAAATTCCAACTATCTGATAGCGCATAAATCAAATTAATGTTTGACCGAGGTGGGATTACTATAATAGAAAAGGGGAAAGTAACTCTCCGTGTTTATAATACAATATTTCCAATAATAATAATAATATTATAGTAACTAGCGCACACCCAAGAACATTCACTTTTTTTACATACAAGTAAAAATAACAAAAATATTAAAAAAAAAATTAAAGTTCCACGACCGAGAATCCAACCCCGATCAACTGCTTACAAGGCAACTGTGCTGACCATTACACGACCAACTATTTTAAGAACGACGACGTAAATTCATTTTAATATCTACAGAAATAATAATAAGAATAATGAACATTAGAATGCTACGTATACACAATCGAAATTATATTGTTTGATAAATATTAATAACTCTTGGCTAATTTTTTCTGTATCTGTATCTTTATCTATTTTTTTTTACATTAACTCCACATATATATCATCTTTAGGGATGCAGTGTGGAGGGTCTCTTTGAGGACATAAAGAGACCCATGTTGTAGAAGGAAGGGATTTTTGTTGATTATCAACCCTTGGGCGCTGTACAAAGCTGGAACATTACAATTCTAGTTTTATAATTAGTTACTACCGGGTTTCGACTGAGATTTTAACACTTATATATAATTGCAAAATTTATTAAAAATATATACGAGTAGTAATTATATACACATTTGTGTATTCAAGTGAGAGAAAATGTGAAAACATATTTTACAGAAAATCTTTCGGTGCATTCTTAGTGCAATCGCTGTCCAACTGCATTGCAATTAGGGAATGCAATCCCGGTATACCGGGATCCCGAAATACCGAGATCCCGCAGACATTTTGCGGGACTAATCTCGGTCGAAAATTTTGCGGGATCTCGCTGGACTGGCGGTATTACAGAGAAGCTTCTACAACTGCAACGACGTCCAGTTCTTCCACATCGGCTCATTGTGAACCTCAACCATCAACTTTGGCAAAGAAGCATAAAATCACTGACCATTTTTCAAGCGAAAACAATACCGTCGAAAAGAGGGTATCACGAATGGTGTCTAAAGATGGTTTACCATTCCGAGATTTCTGTACCTCGTCGGATTTGCGAGATCTTTTTAAAGCCGGGGGTTTTAACTTACCAACATCGTCTAATTCAATCAAATTAATGGTTATGAATTACGGCAAGACACTAAAAATTATGGTTATTCAAGATCTTTTAAAGCTGAAAGAGAGCAACTACAGATTTACCCTCACTTACTCTAATTACTTCGAGTCCGGTAGATTAAAAGGCACATACCTTCAATTCACTTACAATGCGCTAATGATTATTGTGCCAACCAGCGTGGAAGCTGAACGAGCTTTTTCAGCCGCTGGCTACCTTGTGTCCAATATCAGAAGCCGTTTATCAGATGACACTATTAATACTTTAACTTTTTTACGAAGCTATTTCCTAAATAATGTTTAGTTAAACTTATGATGCTCATTGTACAAGAATATTGTTTATGGTGTGAACGTTATTATTTAAATTTAAGTTTCAGTTCAGTTTCAGTTTCAGTGCCGGCAATCCGGGCGTTTATTTTATTTTCATTTGTGTACATAGATTTCTTTTACCCACCTCACTAGACAAAGTCTGTTCCGAGGCGGGTATGTTATGTAAATGTATGTCTTATCTTATTCTTTGCCAATTTATGACTTAAACTTTACCTATGTCTAACTAAAGGTATACCTATTAATAAATCATTTAAAATGTCCCAAAGAACTTGTTTTATTATAGGTATAAATTTAAAACTCTAAAAACAAGGTTGGTAGATCGAGGTCTTTATTATACGATTGATTAGATATCTAAGTCCACTCTGCTGGATCCCGCAAATACCTGGATCCAGCGGGACTAAGATTGTTCAGTCCCGCAAATACCTGGATTGACATTTTCTTGCGGGATTGCATTCCCTAATTGCAATGTTACCCTGTTGCCCTTCACCACCCCCAGAGAATCGATAATACCCATTTTGGGAATCATTGATTTGAAATCAGGACTGTCAAAAATAGGGGTAGGTATTTATTAATCACTATCACAGTAGCCAGGTAGGTACTTAACTTCTCGGGCTAATTTGTTCGGTTTTGAGAACAGCTATTATCCGTAAAGACAATTTGTTCGCTTTTCGGAACAGCTCACACGATCTCATAGTCGTGTATCCCTTACCGACTTAGTTGGAAATATGAACCAAACAGTGTTAGAAAGAGAAAATACCAAGCTTTATATTAAAAAGGTTTCGACCGCAATTTGAGAAAAATATATGAAACTTTGAGAATTTTTTACTAACTATTTTTAAATGACAAAAAAGCGAAGTGGCAATACACATACATTTATCTAATAAATTTTTTTTTTCCGTCAAAATCCAAAAGTAATGTGTCAATAATTTTAGTTTGATGTCGGAAGAAAAAACGCAAGGTTAGCTAGCCACTTTTAAAACTTTTTTATGTATTGATATCAATTTTTTGTTGTTGTTTATTTTTAATAACAAAACTTGAAAGCGTATTTTATCACCTTTCAAAAACAGTTTTTAGAATTGGGATACGTTCTGACATATTCCTATTTGGATATATAATAAATACAGTTATTTGGATTTTATTGAGAAGCGGAAATATAATGGTCAATATGCCAGAGGCCTGGAGGTAAAATATTGAAATGAGTAACTTTAAAGATTAAAATCGTAGAGCCGTTAATAGTTCTCGTACATAGTTAGAAATCAGATATTATATCATATTGAATATTAAAATGAGTTACGTTTAAATTTGTAACTTATAACCATATAGCCCAGTCAATGAAGGGAAAAAAAGACCCAATGTCGGAACTAATTCCCCGGAAGCTGAATTTTTCACAGATGTTAGAAGACCTTTAGACATGTATTTTTACAAAAGTCCCCGACTTTCCCCTTTGTGCTTCCTTCCCCACCCCCTCTTGAATATATTTTCAAAGCCTTTCGGAATACGCTAATATCTCCTTAATGGTTTTATAAAATCAGATTATTTATTTATTGTTTAGTTTTTAATTAGTTACTCTAAAAAATTGTATTCTTTCATTTTTGCGAGAAAAGCTATACAATCTCTACAATTTATTAGTAAAGGAAAAATATCAGTTTTTTAAATAGTATTTCAGATTATATTTGCACATAACTTTTTTCTGAGCCTGTTAATGAAAAAAAATGAATCAACAAAACTTGTAGACAATATTATTAACTGTAAAATAATGTATATAATTATGGGTTTTAATTTATAATAAGGCACGTAGGCTGTTAATAAGGAGCACGGCGCGCGGCGGCTCGAACGCGCAGCGGTTCGCGGCGCAGCGAGAAATTACAAAAACCTAAGGAAAGTAATGAATTCATGTGTTTGCTTTTTTTATAACAAATTCATTTAACGTTGAAGAGTTTTATTGTTATTTACCAGTTTTAGTTCGGAGGGGAGGGGGGTAATATAAATATTTTCCCCTGCCCAATGAAGCGCTTTCATTATCCACCAATCGCCGTGCCCCGGTCTGGCTAAACAGTCATATTATGTTGTATGATTTTTTGTTACTTATTATTTAAATTTTAAACTTATTTTTAAAAGTTATGTGAAATAAGCCAAAAATACCTACAACAGCGTGGGACTACCCTTTCACAACATTAAAATATTGCAGACCTTATGTTATGGCGAAGTTCTAAAAAATCTTTTGTGGAAATTCTCACTTGTTTTATTATGTGCACCTATCAACAATAAAATACCGAAACAACAAATCACTTAAAATAGTGCATAAATCTAAAATGGTTTACTTTCAAACAAGCTTCTTAAAATATACCTCAAAAATATTATAATGACAAAACGGTTTGTAAATTATATTATATAATTATCAATATTATCTATGACAAAATTAGGCAAATATTCAAATAATTTTCTAGTCAAGAGAGTCTTCCATTTAATCGTCATACTGTGGTGTGTTCAGACATGATAATCCGTTACGGTTGTATCACATGGCAGAGTAGGTAAATCCAGATTTTCTGCAGCCACAGTAATTTCCACATCCAGACTTGCAGGAACAGGACACCAGATAAAGAAGGTCATCAGGAGCAAATGGTTTCAAAAATTTCTTCTTTCCACCATTTTCATTTACATTTTCATACCTCCATCCCCAGTTGCAATCTGTGAAAAATTCAGCTTCCGGGGAATTAGTTCCGACACAAAACCTTCATTGACTGGGCTAATAAACGTATTAATAGGTCTCGCAGCCGCGAGTAAACACATGAATTGGGATCATGTTTAAAAAATAGAAGGATTATTCATACTTACAGTAGCTAGGTGCGAAAAGCTTTTTGTGCGATTAACGTAGCAATTCTAAAGGCGTTATGAAAAAATTAAAGCGAGCTTGTTTTAAACAGGTATTTTCAAGTGTTGCATATTCGTGCTTGCCTGCATGCTGCACAAGGTACATAAAAAAGTTTTTCTTTTTACTTTTATTAATGAGTTAGCCCGTGGGTACGGCATGTATAAGCACCTATTACATTCGTTAAATAAAATGAGAAAAATTCCCAACGTGAAACCAAAACAACTAGAATGGAAAAGTGACACAAAAAAGAATTTTCAGCTGCTTCTTTGTCAGACCCGGGCTACGTCTTACGATGTTTCGAAAGAAACGTTTTAGCAATCTTTTTAAATGAGATTAAGTATTATCTTTGGTAAGATGACAGTAAAATTGAAATTACGTTGTATTTCTTTGGAAATTGTTTGTGGTTATTCGGACTTTCTCACACTTACCTAATGTAGGAAGGTAGTAGGTACCTGCCTAAAGAAATATTGGAAAAAATAATTTTCATTGAGATAGTGACGTTTCTTTAGACAAATTGTATAATTCCTTACTTGAATTTAAAAAAAAGGTTATATATAACATATGATTTATATTTAAGTAGGGAGGTATTTAAGTAGGTACCTACTTCCAAATCTTAGGACTTCGGAGGAAATTTTGGTTTTCATTTATTTAATAAGAGAAAACTAGAAATAAACTTTTTGGGAAGCGAGGTCTACTGTTCACAGAAATATATTTGTACAGCGCCCTTGAGGTGATTTTTCACGAAAACGGCGCTACATAAATTAGGCAAATATTATTACAATTGTGTATCGTCAGTATTAGTTATCTCTATTTAATTTTGAATAATATTTGTTTCTAGTTTAACTGTAAGAAATAAGAAAATCCTGTAAACATTTTTTATAGGTAGAATAAAGTTGAAACAAATTGGTCCTAAAATATCATAGATATGCCAATATCTATAATATCAACAACAATAATACTGCAATACAGTAACACGCTATTAAATTTGCTCCAGTTTAAATCTAAATAACTGAACATCCTCAACACATTTTAACAAAAATAATACGCTCAGTAATATAATTAACATAGTTCTAGGTTCTAGGACTGGTCCTTCGGGTGTGTTGCGTAGGGCTTAATCCAGTAGCACCTATTATCAACTAATACACTGGAGTCGCAGTTTCGCGACACAAGTATAAATAATACTATAAAGTAATTATAAATATATTAAATTGTGTTTTTTCTGAAATAAGTATAAAAATATTACATGGTAATTATGATAAGTTTAATTAAGTCGGCTTTAGCGAAATCTCAACGGTATCAGGGTCTGATCTGATTAGGTTCTGCCACACGTACACTTCGGAGCGGCGGTACCACGCGTTACTCTAGGCCGCCGCGCAGAAAAGTAAAGTCCGAAAGTAAAGTAACAGTTTACAGCGTAGCCAATGGGGGAGTTTTCTGCGCGGCGGCCTGGAAGCGTACGTGTGGCAGAGCCTACAGGCCACACTGGGTTTTTCAGTGAAGCACATTGGAGTATGGGTCGTTGGAATAATTTCTTCGTTTGAATGAGACCAGACTTTATTCAAATTTTTTCTTACCGTAAGATACGTTATTCGATAATACTGGCTTCGAAATATTAATCGGTCATTGACTTGTAGAAATATTGTACACTACCCAGAACAACACATTGAAGGCAATAAATCTTCAATACCCTTAAGGAGGTGTATGTGGTGATTGCGTTGGGAAATGGATCGTAAATCTTCCACAAAGAAAATTAGAAAATTGAATACATATGGGAATATAACCAAGGTTGAGATGACAAATGACCAATGTGTAGGGACCTGAAAATATCGCATTATTTTCATAATGAAATGTGGTGTTATTTTTAAAAAAATCGCGTTATTTTTTGAGAAATTCGCATTATTTTTGGAAAAGGTGGTGTTATTTAAACGAGTTTTCTTTTTGGTATTATCAGCTAAAAAAAATTACGTAACTTATAAATACATTTTAATGATGGTATAAATCGAAACAACTATGTCAGTTTTTGGCGGTTAAGTTAGCTTCCATTATATTGGTTGTCAAAACCATAGACAAAGAAAGATTTAGAATGCATAACATTATTTTTTTACACAGGTTACGTTCCTACCAGAATACCGCATGAAAAATACGAATATTCGCGTTATATACCCGAAAATTGCGAATTAAAGAAATTTAATCATCAGGCCCGAAAACGTCTTGATATCTGAGTTATTTTATTTTATTTTATTTTTGTTTATTGCAGAAACAAACAGTAAATAATTACATAGATGACAATAGTTACAAAGTTATAAAAGTTAGTATAATAATTGGTACCAATGACATGTCGCTGACATATATACATAGGAGGTATATTATACATTTACGGTTAAGTTACATTTTTAAGTTAAGTTAATTAGTGTGCTGGGGAAGGAGAGAGGTGTGTGTGAGTGTTTGTGTGTGTGTACGTGTGCGTGTGTGTCTGTGTGTGGTTGTATGTGTTATGTTGGCGAATTTAGTGTGCTAAAAAAGTTTTTCTTAAATAGAGGGAGAGAATCAAAAAATATATCGGTACTTGTGCTTGTTTGAATTGAGTTGAATGTTTGAAGGATGCGAGAAATAGGGGAATTGGCTGCAGCGTTTGTATTATTACTAGTTGTGTAAAAAAGGTTGGTGTGTCGAGTTCTTTTAGATGGGGTGTTAAAATTTATTTGGGATAGAAGTTCTGAGCAGTCTATTTCGTTGTGTATTATTTTATGGAGAAATGTCATGTCAGCTACCGTTCGCCTGATTTCAGGGATTGGAGAGTGCAGATATAATTATTGTTGTATTTATAACCTAGGTACTTAATAAATTTATTTTGTATGCGCTCTATATTATTTACATAGTAAGTGTATTTGGGATTCCAGACAGGCGATGCATATTCCAGTGTACTTCTGACTAGTGAGGAATAAAGCATTACTAGCGCACGTGGATTTTTAAATAATTTACTCAGACGCAGTATGAAATATGTAAATATAATTATGTAACATTTAAAGAAACACTGTATTTTTCATAACTGTAACATGTTGGAAAACAGATGTGTTTTTTACCCTGAATAGTTACGTCCTCTATCATGACACAAATCATGAGTTTCTTTTTTCTCACATACAGTCAAGATGCTTAGTGATTAACTACCTTGTAATTTCCGTCTTTCCTTAAAACCTCAACAAAGTGTAAATGTGTGCTAAATAAATTTAATTATATTTTTTTTATTGTACAAACGCCATCAAATTGAAGTGACCGTTTTCTTACTGCGCGTGAAAATAAAAAAAAATTGCAGTCGCAGAAATTTTAGGACTGTACCAAATTGTTGTTGTAATCACGTAAGCCTTAAGGCAATTTCGAACCTGTCAACCCTTGAAAGTAAAACTCTTCTAAACCTATTAAAAAAACATGTTATTATGTAGAAAAAAATGTATTGAAACTGAATAAAAAATAGATTTGAAACAGGCAAAAAATATATTATCAGCAAAAAATAACAAGAAAAGGTCGTTTTACATGTAAAACCCATGTCACTATTTACGGTTTAATGAATTCTGTTCTACGAATAGGTGAATTAAAACCCTACGAATAAATAAGAAACCTCATATAATATTCAATAAAATATTCGGACGGGAGATATTCTACCGTTGGGTGACCGAAATTAAAGAAAGGGCTTCTTCGAATGTTTTACTATTATCGTCAGATAAGATATTCATCAACTGTCCATCTGTTACAGCGAGCAAGATAGTTCATAATGTTTTATAAAACAATTTATTTTACACTGTGCGCAATATAGCGCTAGACGCTTATTTAAAAGGCTTGTTTTGGAAAAGGAAATCTGATAATATCTTGGTAATATCGTAAGGAGAGACAAATAATAAAAGTTTCGCAAACTGATAAACCCAGGGAAAAATTGATATGGAAGGCGTAAGACGTCTACGTGATTGATGGTGTAGTTCCATTGAGTCGTTTCGGGCTTGCAGAGTGAAGATAACAGAAAATTTCAAAATGCAGACATTCTAGCAATAAACATCAGAAATATCTACCAGAAGTAACGCGTACGATCATAAATTAATACGTGAGTATGGAAAGGTATCGGGTGTATCTCCTATCCTTATCCCATATTCCCCTTCCTCTCCCCTTTACCTACTAATAATTTTTAAGACATAATAAAACACCTATTTCTAAGAAATTATTTTAGCTTAAGTGGCGTCAGTTTGCCAATCAGGCGCATGCGTCAGTCCACCAATATAAGAAGTTGCCAGTACTTGCAAGACATTTTTTTATTAGTAAGAATTTAAAACAGTGCTTGTACAGTCAATATTCAATGTGTAACTAAAAAAACACCGTTTAACGGTTGAAAAGGGTTTTTTTATTAGTAAGAATGTTGAGTATAATGAGCCTACTAAGATAATGAAATAAACAAGTTGCGAATAATTTTATTGAAAAAGTTTTTTTAAATCTGTGTTGCTTTTAAATTTTTACTATATTGTTTCAATAAACTATTTCAATAAAACATTTAATTTCAATTTATTTATAAAATTGTTGGGCTGTTGTAGTGTTACATTACGGGATAGTTTTTAAAATAATATTTGTTTTGTTGCTGTTCGAATTTTGTGTTTTAATTATTGAAACAATCTTCGTGAATTTGTAAAAGGCATATTGTTTAATGAATAATTGGTAATAATTATTTTAATAACTCGGTGAGAGAGGTACGAATAACATAAAATGTGATCGAAAAAAAGAGAAATTATCGTAACATGTTCCCAGGTTTAGCCGTCAATTAGGACTAAACTAAACCCAGGAAAGGTCATTTCACTCAAGAAAGCAACCAATAAAATGGTACATTCTGAATGGTCACCTTAACCTACCAAACCTACCCTTTTCAAGGGAATGCCAGAAGGGCCTCAGGGGTGGGTATTGATATCGAGTAGTGTGTATCAAAAAGTAAATTCAGTGAAACTGCGAGGGGTGGGACGGGTCTTGTTGGATTATTTTTACATCGGAATTCAGGGAGGGCGCTCCAATAACAAGGGAGACTAGAGCCTGTCCCGCGCTTGAAAGCTATTGCAAAATGAAAATACTCACGGAATCAAGTCGAGATGAACGCGATACGTTGATTCTTCTTCAGCTTGGGTACTTAATACTAATAAAAAATATTAAATAATTTTTTGAAATCGCTTCGGAGAATTTTAGAGATTTCTTTTATATATACAAGACTACAAGTTTCCCCCACCATCAACGATGGATTCACAACAACAGTGTTGTCTATCTTGAACCATTTGATGAATAATTCGTATTTGAAGCAGTTTGCACTCATTTATTTATTGTTTAATGGCTGACGTGACCCGCCGTTGCTCGATTTTTCTTTACTTTAAATAAATATAATATTCATGTATTGCATAAATAAACCTTCCGGAATAAATTCTCTAAATGATAGTGAAAACCTTATCAAACTTAGTTGCATAGTTTAGAAGAGCTAAGCGCACAAACAGACAGACGAGGATAATGACTTCCTTTTATACTATTTAGAGATTTCTACAATGCTCTATCTCGATGTGGATTGTGGGTATTGAGCATGCCTTCAGTGCCTCCCTAATGTGCACAGGCACCCAAGGGATGGATAGCTCTAGTCTTTCCGTCACTAATTATATACCGCCTTTTTACTAAAATACAGAGACACGGATAATATAAAACGGGAGATAATTTGGTATGGAAGCGTGTTGACTGTCGTCGAGCTACGACTATTTTATAAAAGCGGCTATGCAATGAAAGTTATGCGTTTGGTGTGTAGTTAAAAAAATGGGGAGCGACACTGTGCATAGATGCGGTTTGAAAACGATTTGTGCGAGCGAGTGTTTCATCTAATACTGGTTAATGGCCCATCTCTCTTGTCTTTATTATCCACGGTTCCACCCGTCCTTTCTGGTCCGACGATTGAAATCTGCCCGGATACATTCAGAGCGATCTTTTAGTAGACTGGTTGACTACAGGCTGGTTTTTGACTCCCGTCTGAACGTGTCTTTAGTTTAGATTCCATTGGTTGTTTATCCGAGGAATTTATCTTGGATAAGAGCCAAATTGTAAAAAATCGTTTCCTTTTCCGTCTACATATCCGTGTTATGGGCGTAGAGCATTTACGTTCGACAGCCTTTAGCAAACACTATTTGAAAGACTCGACACTCCAGAGCAAATAGGTTTCCTGAGTAAAATATACTAGCATACGAACTCTGATTTAATTCAACATCACTTCTCTATCTTATTCAAGAAACAATAAGTGTAATATAATAATATCTTTCCTTTTTTGTAATGATTCATTACTGGAATCTCCCGTGCGGAGGAATTCGTATACACATTATAAAAAAAAGTTGTGTTGATAATTTAAGAAAGTAATTATAAATATGTAGCGATGCTACGGGATTCATCTAGAACGTCTCGCCAATACAAAAAGCATCGTAACCGGAACACTCCAGACGCGAAGTGTTCCTACGTACCTACTGTTTTTTTCTGAAATAATTATAAATATATTTCATGGTATTTTTTAGTGAAGTTGAGTGGTTTCAGTTTCAGTCTTATGGTTCAGTATTTGGTGCCAGTATATTTTCTATTTCTAATCTCCCCATGTTTTGTATTCAGCTTTTTATTTGAGATTTAAATGTTATAATAATGTATTGTAAGTTTTAAATGATATTGGGATTATATAGTAGAGTTTAGTCCCATAGTATAGGTAGCTTTTTTTGCCTAAATGTTGTATTATTTGTAGTTGCTTGTTGGGTAAGTTTTCGACCCACAGATCTAGTGTTTCTAATATACGTGTTAGTTGTTATTTCTTGCTTTTTGTACTTATTGTTTTAGAATACGAGTACATATAGTTGTTTAATTGACATAATGTTAAGATTGTTGAAGATTTCTTCAATGATACTGCTTAAAGAGGCTTTGAGAATGATTTTCACTATGGCTTTTTGGATTTTAATTATTTAGGATATTGTAATTTGCACTGCCCCATCCGATAATACCGTATTCTAACAGTGATTGGCAAAGAGCCATGTAGATCATGATTTTTTTACTGAAGGCACTCCTGATGGTATTAAAAATAACTTTTTATAATAATAAGTTTTTTAATTTTATTATTTCCATAGTTAATATAATGAGTCCGTCTTAAATTTTGTTCATTTTTACACCCAGATAAGATATATTGTGAACGTTTTCCAATGAGGGACAATTATTACTTGATATTGTTCATTTCTCAATATAATTCTCAATTATATGGAGATTTGAATTTAATTAAGGGCCGGTGATATAATGTCTAGATAAGTACAAATAAAACCTAAACAGTATTAAAATATCTGACATTTACTTAAAAGTAGCCGAAACAACAATTACAATAACGAAAAAATGTCTTCTAAAATCCCACAATTTTTGTTCCGATTTTAAAAGTGTAATAAAACAATTTACAGCTATCAAATTAGTATTCAGGAATACATTAAAAAAATGAATGAAAGATACCATAAAGCTGTCCGTTATTCGATGTACTATGGTGTTTAATTGTAAACAAAAAAAATAATGCAACTTATTAGAAATCTTAAACTAACTGATGAAAAACTCGCTTTTTATTTACGTGAATATAATAACAGAGGTTAATTTAATTAAAGAGTACCTGCGTACAAAACTAATATTAAGAGGCAAAAACCATTATATTTGCTTTGCGAAACTTATCAATTTTTAGAAATTATTTTTAGAACCGCATTTATTCGATATTTTTAAAATCCAAAATTTACTGAATATCAGAGAAAGGGGAAAACATAATAAGGAAGATAAGAAAAAATGTGATTGCCATGCATTTTTATTACTTGGCTTTCTGTGGTTTATCAAAGGGATGGGGGTTCCTGGTCCCTGGTCCCTGGCTATTTGGATAGAAATGGAAGTGACTCATTAGCATGATAAACATTTAACTAAAACTCTTTTTTAGCTGGGTGTGCTACCAATTTTTAAAAGTTAACTTAAGAAAAGAAGCACGTTCTTTGAATATTACCGGTATTACTTTTTATCAATCCAGAAATTTAAAAGACGTTATATTGAAAGCCAAAACCTTTGCCTCGTCAATAGATGTAATCGAACATTATTATTCGTATAAGTGCAGAGCCGCGAAAAATCACGGAATATTAAATTTAAAATTTTGTAAAAGAAAATAAAAATATTATACTGTCGGTAGACACTTTAAACTCATCTGAATTCTTCCAGCAAACAGTTCCAATTTTGAAAATGACAATTAAATTCAAATCATGTCCGAGTTCTAGAGTTCAGACACACAACCGAAATTAGTTTTTTTTATTATTGTCACTGTAGAATAATGAAGATGGCCGCTATTTTATAAAGTCCTAATTAAAATGATGGATTCGTGTAATAAACGAGGACAATATTGTCTAATGTAATAAGAAAACACGAAAATAAAATAAAGATATTTATGACACCCAAACAAAGAAACAGTAAGCGAACATTAAAAAAAGAAAAATAAATGCAATCAGAAGGCTGCAGGTTCAATTCCCATCGGCGGCATTTATTTTTTCTCTGAAGATTTTTTCAATATTAATTTGTGTTTCGGGCTAGTAATCATTGCTTATAATAATTTGTTGTACTTTAATTATTGTTTATGGATAAAGTTTTGTGGAAGGAATTTTTCCGTCTAAGTTCAACAGTGAAAAAGTACTGTTTATTATTTTGCATTATATCTCTGATTTGTTGTAAAGATTTGTGATAAATAATTAAAAATTAAAAATAACCGCATATAACCTACAAGTATTACTTAAAAAATGTGAGCCATGGAAACCACGACGTTACTTACCCAAGTTTTGTTCACCACGTCACTTAAGGGTTAATCTGAGTTATTTTACGTACGTACGTAAAAAAATATTTTGTGGTTGCCAGTAGCTAGTGGTCTGTGGCTTGAAGTTTATAAGATGACGATTAAACTTAACGATAATGATTATAGATTAAGAATATCTGTATATTATAATACTGGCTCGGTATCGACGACATAACTATTAATCGTTAGTAGCAGTAACGTGGCACATTCATAAGAAGAATATACATATTATGTTTTATCGCAACATAAATATTTAATGGACCTCATATCCTAAGCAGCGTCGGAAATGCTGTGATAAACACAGCATTTATTCAGTACTTACCTATAAAGGTAGGTACCTACACATTTCTCAAACTGCAGGACATAAAACCCAAGAAAACTCTGAAGATACGAAGGGGTGAATCGCAGATGTCCGCTGTAAAAATCGGCAAATATGGGCATCGAAGAATGGGGCAACATTTGCTATTTTTACGACTTGTGTCGCGAAGATATTACCGTTCCGTTCTGTTTACGTTCTCGGCGATTCCTTCTAACAAGGGTGAATAAAGTAAAATACGACACCATATTAAATTTGTGCTAAAAGGCTGCATAGACCACGGAGTTAGTAACTTACGGATAAGCATAATCACATACTAAAGATAGTAAAACTCATGAGAATTCCGTCGTAAGCCATTGTACTTGCATCCTAATATGTTATGTCGCAGGATGGTTCATTTTATTTTTTTAAAATTTTTATTTAACGGCAATATAAAGTTAAGTAAAAAAGATACAATATTAAGTAAAATAAAGATATAAACTAATGTAGTTTGTTCTCAGTCCTCATCACTAGGTATTCCTGTTCCGAGGCGGACTGTAGTTTATTGTATTTGTGTTGATCATGATTTCCTCATCTTCTAATTTGTTGGTTCCCACAAAATATAAAATAAATTATCAAAACGTATTTATGTTTGTTGTCTGTAGGTTGCGTTGGGGTTACTTCATAAATTTAATGATTTCTTCATCTTCATGTTTAGTTAGCCATAATTTGATGTGTTTTTTAAACTTTTCTATATCCATGGTGTTTTTAATTTCAATAGGAAGGGCATTATATAATTTTATAGCATGGAAATAGTGGTTTTTCTGGCCGAAAGATGTATTTAATTTTGGAATTTTTAGTAGATTTGAGGATTTCGTCCTTGTAGTGTAGGTGTGTTGTTCAGCAAGGTATTCATATTTTTCTTTAAAATTGAGCAGTGCATTTTTTGAGTACAGTTTTATAATGCTGAACACGTTAATTTTTTTTAAATTTCTTTTGTTGGAGTCCTTATGGGTACTTTCAGGATTATTTTTATTATTACTTTTTGTGTTTTAACGAGCTGCTTCATGTGAGCAGCTCGTCATTAAAATAACAATTAATTCCCTCTTTGTACTTAAGATTCTCCATGTAGTCCACCAGTTAAAATATTTACCTGACATAGCCAGACTGTAACGGATAATACAAAACATATATTTTTTTTAAATATAACAACACCCTTTGAATATAATTAATCTCTTCCAACCCCGTAGTGGTTAGTTGTTAGTCAACCCTCCGCAAAACTGATATGTGCGTAATATAATATGCACGAGTCAGCCTTTGAATAATGATCTGAAAACATAACCCGTGTTACCTGGCAAATAATGACTAATCTGGTAACGGCGTAAACAAACACACACAAACCATGTACACTCCGTCAAGAAAGTGTAGAAATTTAATAAAATGAAAATAAAAATACAAAAAAAGATATAAATTTGTTTTAGACCACTTTAATTTTAATTGTACTCTACCGGTTTCGGAAGCACCCTTCCTTCGTCAGGAGAATATTAAAACTAACCTATGATAGAAAATATTGACAGATATATACACAAAAAATATATTTTAGGTATTTGAGTGGGATGTTAACAAAGGGGGACGGGTAATTGCTGGAATCCCCCCAATTACCCGTCCCCCTTTGTTAACCTCCCACTCAAATACCTAAATTATATTTTTTGTGTATATATCTGTCAATATTTTCTATAATAGGTTAGTTTTAATATTCTCCTGACGAAGGAAGGGTGCTTCCGAAACCGGTAGAGTACAATTAAAATTAAAGTGGTCTAAAACAAATTTATATCTTTTACTGTAAATTATGACGAGCCACAAAGTAAATGCTTATTACAAATATGAAAATAAAAATGTTTATTTCTAGGCAACATCAGTTTTCGATCAAATTGTATTAGGTTCATATGTGAGGTTATGATTCACTACTTGACAGGAATTATGATATTGGACGAGAAAAAGGCAATATCCAACATAACTCCAACTTTTTATTTAAATTTCTAAAAGCGCGCATTTCTTCCACATGATTAAACATCCTCTTTGACATGTAAAATTCAAAAATACAAATAACAACTTTTCCGAACATTAAATTTCCTTAGAATATGATGTATTTCCTTTTGGCGATTTTCACTAATTTCTAAACATCCTTTGATGTTGTTGTGAAAAACATTTTCTTGGACCATAAGGCTTTTTTATAGTTACACTATTGTTTCTGTCAATCACAACAACAACCCTCTACCTTTGCTGTAGCTCAAGAGAGCTGAAAAGAGTTGAAATGTACCTACACGAAATAATAATTAATTATGGTACTGAGGGAAAATTATTTATTTTTCACTCTTGGTCGGTTGTTTCGGCGCCTGCGAGTGTCATGGAGTGGAGTTAAACTGTCAGATTCCACGAGGCAGATAATTTACATAAAGCTCTTTATAAGCGTGTACTTAAATAGAAATTCAGTAAAATGTATTTTGTAATATTAAGCGTGTGTGTTTGACTGGTGACTAACAAACAGAATATTCTGTTTTTCATCATGATAATTCGTAACATTGTCGGGGTACATTACTTATTAGAAAACTCTTTGGATCTTTGTTATCAATCAACCTTAGCGACCGTTGAGTCATAAATTTGCCTAAACCACGTTTAAGCGCACAAATTCAGTGTTAAAACCAAGTAGATTAAAAAAACCCACCTATTTTTTATTTGTTTTATATCATCAGTGTCCCGACCTTGTGATGTTGGCGGTTTTGATTCAACAGCTTTGCTCAACTTACGCTAATGGGTACAGCTAAGTTAGGGAATCAATGATTGATTGGATTATCCAAGATATTCCTCAGATCGAACGAGATGAGTGACGAACCGTAAAGAGTTCGGAACGTCAGAAAAGTTGTTTGTAAGCAACTCTCTGCAAAGGAAAAATGATGTATTTACAATAAAAGCCCAAAAAGTTGATTACTAGATATTTATTCACTAAACAGTACATATTACTTTTACAACATTTTTAGTGTCAATTGAGATGGGAGCAAAATAATTCGCCGACAATTTGTTTGCGTAAATAACGATAATATTTGGCAAAATCACCTAAATGGTAATGGATTCTGTGAAAAACAGAACAAAACCATTCGATATAACGGCCTTTAAACTGTGTAAAATGGCAATCCATTTGATAAATTTTCCTATATTAAGGGCATACTTAAAATAATTATTAATCTGCTCTTTCATTGATGGCGCTTGTTTAATTATTAAAGGAAAAAAAACACTTCTTGCAAGTTATGCTTTGAAATATAAAAATTACACAGGCAATATGAATATGAATAAATAGTTTCGGTTTGAATCACCGAAACAATTTTGTATGTGTATGCCTTTCTTAAAACAATTGAGTTTGTATAAGAACAAATCTAGGAGTATTTATTCATATCCATTTTGCGTATGTACAAATAATTTATCTTTATATTTTAACCGATAACTTCTAAAAAGAGTTTTTCCTAAACATAATTAAATTATCGTCATTTATAAACGAGCAGATTATGCAAATTTTTATGTTGACCCTCAATGTATAGTCTTTGTTGCAAGCATTTAAACATACTGTTCACGATATTCAATGAAAGGGCCCCGAAGAACTAGATTCACAAGATTAACGTTATCGTAACAACACTTTATTATTCTATTTACGATTGCTAAGAATTGCGGCTAGTTGTCTAAAATAGTCGTTTATGTGTACCCGCTTCCGTCTGTGTTTCATATTTGATATCGTTACAAATAGACGAGTCATGCCCATCGCTCATGTCTAACAAAGTAACAGACGGAAATTGAGATTGCAGGAGATTGGGCTGCTCTCAGAGCGAAATGTATTTTCGCAATTTCAATCCTCTTTCAAGTCCTTTATCATTTCGCAAGTAACATTTTTGCTCATAATTATACTAGTATTCAAAAATGTATTGTCAGGTTATTCTTAACCGAGAATGTTTGTTTTTCTTTTAAAAAAAAAAATAATAACTCCATTGTACCTACATTTATTACAAGCAATAATTATGTAATTTAAAAAGTTTATTTGTGTCCTGCGGGGATGTGTATTTTTAGTTCCAGACCTTTGCGTCGCGTCGCTATTATTTACTAACATCGTACTTGGAGGCTCTACTTTGGAGGCATTAAGTCCAACAGCCTCCATCCTTCCGCTTCCGTCTTCCTTTAGTTGGCCTTCAGAGCAGGATCGGAGAAATTTTTAGGGTTTTGAATCCAAATATTATTTTTGTATGACGATATAACTCATTAGATATGAAAGAGAGAAAAAACTTAAGGCTCCGCTATATGCCTCCAAAAAGAAAAAGAAGATGACTAAATATAGATTGAAAGGTAAATAAATATGTAAATAGGAATGATAGAAGGAGCGCATTAACATTGAAAAAATGATTATAATATTTAATAAAACGCGATTTATTTTAAATATATTTGTTTTTTTTAAATTATATTTATTCAATAAAAAATTTACAATGTGTGATATACATATATATATTTCACTAGTAATAAGATAAAAGATATTATGATATGATTAATATTTATTATTTTTCAATGTTCTCCCATGATAAGCAATTGCTTGTGTGTATGGGTGAGGTATTATTTGTTTAGTTTCTTAGATTTTTATTTTATTTTTTAAATTTTTGTTTTTGTTTTTCTTTTATTTATTTACGTTTTTTTTATTTAGTTTAGGTTTTCAGTATATTTTTTTAATTGTGTTTTGAATTCTTTGAAACTATCATTTAGTGATCTTATATTTTCTGGCAATTTATTGAAGAAATTTGTTCCTAAGTATTTGTAGTTTTGCTGACCCAAAGTTTTTTTACAAATCGGAATTGGTAACATGTATTTTTGCCTGAGATTTGTTGTGCTTTTGAATGGTACGGTTTTGTTTAGGATATCATCTTTGTAAACTTGTAAGGTTGAGTGATACAGGAAAAGAGTATTTAATTTTCTGACTTTAAATTCTTTGAAAATGAGTTCAGATGAATATAAAAATGATTTTTTTAATATTATTTTAATTCTACGTTTTTGCACAATGTAAAGAGGTTGTGTGTGAGTTTTATAGTCGAATGTGATCGAATATATTCAATTTGGAAGGCGAGTTTCGGTACAGCCACTCCGGGAACCATTTATTAAATAACTAAGACCTCTGATATAGGTCACCCCAAGTGGTTCGCGATTCTTTTTACGCGATTTAGCAGGGTTGCCCGGGTTCATCGGGTGATGTGTGTACAGGGTGCGCCAGTCCAGCAGCTGCGTGGGGTGCCAGATCGGGAGAGGCTGGTTTGCGCCGCAGCGGGAGGGACAGGTTTATACGTCGGTCACTTCTGGACACACTGCCCTCATACCTTTTCCTTCCCAGAACTTCCTCTCCTCCATTCTTTAAAAAAACCTCCACACAGCCTCCCCAAAGATGACATAGGAAATTATTTTTCTTAGGGCTTATTGTGTGGGGTAAAAATTCCCCGACATAATATTAAATGACTGAACCAGATGGGTTTTTTTATAATTTTCATAGCATTTTTTTCTATACAGATAATTTGTATTTTTTCAACTCGACATCTGAATAGAAATTATTCAAAAAAAAATGAAATCTATTTTTTAAGAGCATAAAAACTTAAAAGTGTTCAAGGGAAGTGCGTTATAAATGTTAATAATAATTTGTAAAGCAGGCTCTTAACGATTGCTATAAAACTCTAGCAGCTTACTTCAATATGTACGCCCTAAAGTATAAGTTTATACTTACGAAATTTAATACTACGTTTGTGTGAAAGAACTAGGAAACTAGGTTTTGTCGCCGTTACAATTTTTTTGAGTCGGCGCAGCTATGTCGCAATTTCACTTCCACCATGAGCTACGGACATCGACCAACTAATGATAGTATATCGATGGCCGAGGAGCTTTGAAATTTTAATTTCACCATTGAAAGACATGGCACGATGCTGAATTTGCAATAAAAAACAAACATTTAGAAAAAAATGCGTTTAAACTCCGGCGAAGCCGGGTACAATAAATAACTTTTATAATATTCTGTCCAGGTCAGTAAATAATATGTATGGAAGAAAAACATAATACTAATAAATTTAAAGAAATTTGAAACAAAACAAGACACAGAAATAAAATATAAGGGTCTCATCTGGGAATAGAACCCATGATCTCTGACAAGAATTTTAACCACTCGGTTATTGGGACCAAATTAGTATACATCATTTTTGTCGATCTCATATTTCAAATTCAGAATTATTAATATTATCTTGAAAATATTTTTTTTACATATTTCTGGCAGCTATCTTTTTAAATGATTAGAAAGTTAAAAAGAATTGGTTCGTAACCTAGATAGTGTATCGGATAAACATATCTGATTTTCATTTATACGGGACACCTATTGACTTTTTCTGAAAGTCTAAATCAAGGCTGCCCAACCCCAGGCCCGCGGGCCACAATGTGGCCCGCGAACGAATTATAAGTGGCCCGCGTGAACCATTTTCAAAAAACCCGCCAATCCGCCAATTTGAAAAAGTGTCGCGGGCCCGCGGTAAAACAAACAATCCAGCTTGCGCGCGGTCACCGGTGTTGGCAACGAAGGCGATTTATCGCTATTTAGGCTACTCAGAACGAGAATCAGCGACGAAAAAATCTAACTTCACTTTTTAAACAAAAATACACCGGTTTTTGATATAATATTTTTTGCGTCTGAAATGGAATCTTGTAGCCACCCCCCCCCTCCATGGAATTCACATATGATGTTTTTGGGTGCGCGGAATTTTTTCTCAGCGAAGTTCCGTAACAACCCCCTCCCCCATGGATTTTAAATATTTTGTGGGGAGCACTGATTTTTTTTGTGGGGAATTATGTTTTATAGAAATTCTCTAACAACCCCCCCCCCCCCCATGGAAATAGGAACCGTCAGGTATTCAGTGGCCCGCCAGTGATTCAAAATCGTCAATTTCGCCCAACTCTTAAAAAGGTTGGGCAGCCTTGGTCTAAATGAATATTAAAATTTTTAATTGGAATAACTTTTTTCAACAACTGACTCAAGAATTTATAATAATTAGGTCCCAATGATCGAGTGGTTAAAGACGTTATCCCGGTAAGACAGAGATCCTGGGTTCGATTCCCAGTTGAGACCGATATCTTTTCATTTTTCCGTGTCTTGTTCTGTTTCCTGTCACGTTTAGATTTATTAGTGTTATCTTATTTTCAATTATACATGCATTAATTACATCGATGAGTATAACGTACAAAAGTTTTAAAAGAAAAGTTATTCTATATTTTATTTAACCAGTACCTACCAGTGACATTTTAGTTTTTACCCCATTTAGAGTAATTTAGCCCGGTTCCCCGACCCTTGTTCCAGAAAGCATCTGGTTGCCACTTTTCTCCCTCGCAAGGAAGCCCAGTGTGATTAATTGATTAACTTTTATGTAACCGCTACCAGAGCCACCGCTTTACTGGGTTTAGGGGGGTATTTGTGTTTGAGAAATTCCTACCGTTAATTATTTAGGTACAAATAAATAAATTAATGATATCTTAACAATAACCGCGTAATAAACTTATAAATACAATAGAACAAATATATTATCATTATTCAAGCAGCATTTTTCGCAAACTATTGTGGTAAAATAAACATTTACATTTTATAAGACAAACCCCAATGTTAACAGGTAGACCAAGTCGGGTCTGCTTAATAAATTAAAATATAGTATAGTCGAGGAACTTAACGATTTCCCGCCATGTTCTAAGTAGCAAATGGTTACTCCTTCGAGGCGCACCCCAAGTACTACATATAATATTATAATATTTAAAGCCCCGTAAAGAGATGGTTTGAATAGGAAATATGTAAATACGAATGTTAGACGGAGCGCCCTACTATTGAAAAACGATAATAATTTTGAAATAGAGCAAAAATCTTTCGACAAATGCTTTAGTTGCATTTAAAGATGGACTGTAAATTTTTCCGTGCCTATAACATATTAAGGCGATGCCGTACGTAGTAATGCAAAATCATAATACAAAATACCCTTTTCTACATTGATAGATGCAATACCAATTCCAATCAAAATGAATTTATGCAAAGGACATGTAACTACTATAATAATAAATTTGCAAATATAGACACTCGTGCTGACATATTCACTGCTAGTTACTATCACTACAGAATTTCATTGTATTACATTCTAACTCATATTCACGACTGTTAAATTGATTGTACCTAATATTTTAATATTACTTGCGTGGCAACTTTTCCTTATCCCTCTCCTCCCCTTTCCCGTTCCAACCCAAGTCTATTTAAGTATAGTTATAATCACTTTTATTTATTGCTGTTTATGGTAGGCATATTATAGGTTTATCGTTTGTTGAATTTACATTCGTATTATTATTTTTCTTATTTGCTGCTTTATTCTGTTTTTTTTTAAATATTTTTATTAATTATTCTAGTTTACAGATTATTTTTATGTTTCTGAATATCTATTTGTGAACATTAATAATTGGTCTGTTTTTTTTGTTATCCTCTTATGTATATTGTATTACTAAGACTGTTTATGTTCCTCAAATAAATAAATATCATGTGTTTTTGGTGTGAAAATTTGGTCGCCTAGAAATGTTTCAGATGCTTTAATTAAATACTGCGAGTAGAATACATCTTGACCTTTGAAATAATCGAGTATTTTTTATATACGTCTTTTTATAAGCCCAGAAAAAAATAATGTATAAGGCCTATGAAAACTGCTTTAAAGTTCAAAATGTCCTAATTTTGAATCCATTTTCGGTTACGATTTTATTGTATAATGTGGCAAATTAAGTTATTTGTAAAATGATCGGAAAAAATTAAATATTTATGCCTGAACATCCACAAAATAAAATAAAAGGCACTTTTTGGACATGTTTTTTTATTGCATAAATCAAAACAGGCGGATGGTGTTAAGCGGGAATTTAAACATTATCGCCATCTACGTAAGGGTTGTTATTGATAGCGGCTCAATTTAAAATATTACACGACGTAGTGCATCGCCTTAAATAACAGATCAAAACGTGTTTTAAATAAATTTCGGAGCTTACTTTGCGATTATTTTTCTATCGAGGGAATTTCACATTACTAACATTTCTTCATAGATGTATAGATATTATCTTCAAAAATAACTTTTTTTTGGAACTTAAAAACTTAAAGAGTTAACCACTCAGAACATTAGAACGTCAAAAGACATAAATATTATAATAGCGGTCAAGACATTAGAACGTCTTTTCACGTAAACGCGCGAGATTTTACAAAAATCGATTTATTTCCATCACTAGTATACGGATTGCCATGATTTAAAGAACAGAGTATCGATAATGAATAACGCTACGCATCTGTATTCAAGAATATCTATGGAACGTAGAGGTGCATTATCTAAGCCGATTGAATCTGTCATCTTGTTCGTTCATAATTTATTGCGTTTCTAAATAATTTATTAAAAATATTTTAGTTTGGACGGTTAATATTTTGAGGTGACTAATAGTTTTTAATTATATTTCTTCAATATATAAAGTGTTATTTCTTTATGATACTCAGAAAAAAGTACATTTTTCAAGGCTTTGAAATGATGGTAAGCGATTTTTACATATTTTTGACGTTTTCATAAAATGTATATTTAGAAACGCAAATATTTACGTATAAAAACACAATGCGATAGTGGATTTCATAATCTTTCCAAAACATTTTTTAGAATGAGGCTACGTTTCCCAAAACGTGAGTTATGAAGCTTTTAGCAAAACTCGTAAATAACATAAAAATTATCACGACAGTTCTCAAAGGAACACATAGTAAATAAAAGTCTTTGTCTGAGAGGTTAACGAGAAACTTGTTATAAATCGGTAGAAATTGGGTATGCGGGGCTTAAAGGAAGCTACATTTATGTAAAATGACTCTAGACCCTGAAGTGTCCTTGCACACAAGAAATTACTATTATGTATATGTACATGTGGATGCTTGATTAGTATTTATACACGAAGGAACAGCAATGAAATTTCAAAAGAAAATAAATAATAACTTGGAACAAAATCACACTTAATAGTTTAATTAATATTATGTTACAAAAACACATCATCAATATTATATACATTTAAAAGGAAACATAACGATGGTCAAAAGTCGCCCTTGTTAGAGCAGGGACGAGGGCTTAACCACCCCCTTATCTAACGTAAATGTAGAATAGCATGTACATGATATTTGCGCCACTTGAAATATTGTAATATACAGTGGGTGGCCAAATTATTATACTCAAACAAAAAAACGTCGCTATCTGTGAAAGTGGTGGCTATAATTAATTTATTATTGGAAAAATGTTATGGTTTTTCAATTTACCGATTAGCCACTATATCTGGCAACACTTTTATCAGTGTGGAAACACATAAATGTTTTTTTTTATCAAAATGGCGGCTGCTAGTATCAGTATATGTCGAAAATTTTACTGTGCTGGCTTGTGAGAAGTCTTCGAAAAAAATCTTGGCTTCAGTGTTATCGACTTATTATTCAGTAAGTGTTCGATTTTTTTACATTTAGAATTATTCTAGTACTCGATCAATACATTGTGATCATGTTTTAGTTAGTTTTTGTTTTTTTTTGTTTTTTAATGGTTGTCAACCGACCTAACCTAAAAATGTTTATTAACAGATATGGGGAAGTGTGCTGACCTCACACCAAGGAAGAAAGCACAGATTTCGACAATGTTACGGCATTGTCAATATACCCAGCGTCAAATTGCTGATTTGTGTGATGTATCACAGTCCAGTGTGCGTAATATCAAGCAAAAAGTGGACGCCGAAATACCGATCAAGGAGGATCGAGTCGGTAAATGCGGGCGAAAACGCATTACAACACCTCGAACTGAGCGAGAAATACGTCGCATTACACTTGAAAACCGTCGAAAGCCACGGCTCGTCATAAAACAAATTCTTAATGATAATGGAGTACAAATATCAGAGCGGACTCTCAGGCGAAGATTTGTAGAAATGGGACTGAAATGTTGTCGGCCACTAAAAAAACCAAATCTCACTCCTGCCATGAAGGCCAAACGTCTGGCCTGGGCCAAGGAGCATCGACACTGGACACAGGAAGACTGGAGCAAGGTTTGAATAACCCTAATACAAGAATACACATGCTTAGAGTATCGTTTTTTACACATTTCTACAAAAACAATTTCTTGCAGGTTTGTTTCTCGGACGAGTCGTCAATACAGATTCTCCAAGATAAAACTGAGTTTGTTCGGCGAAAGACGCATGAAAAATTCAATGAAGACTGCATTGTGGAACGTGTAAAGCATCCTGCTTCAGTGATGATATGGTCCGTCATCAGCAGTAAAGGGACTGGAAAGCTGTACATCTTCCAAGGAACTATGCGTCAGGATCAGTATAAGAAAGTTCTGGAGGAAAAACTGATCCCACAGGTAGCAGAATGGTTCCCTAATAGGAATTTTATATTCATGCAAGACTCTGCTCCCTGTCATAAAGCCAAATCTATCACAGAATACCTAAAAAACAAACAGATTAATACCCTGAACTGGCCTGGAAACTCGCCCGACTTGAATCCTATAGAAAATGTGTGGGCAGTCCTGAAAACTGAAATGTCAAGGGATAAAATTATAACAAACAAAAGAGAACTGATTGAGAATATCATTAGAGTATGGCACAACACTCCAAAATTCCAAGAAGTAGCCATATCATGCATTGAAAGCATGCCACGCCGCGTTCAAGCCGTCATAGAAGCTAAAGGCGGAGTAACCAAATACTGAATAATATGTATTTCTCTTTTAATAGACTATTCAACTTATCTACACATGTTTAATTTTTATTCCTAAATACACTTACTAGTATTAAAACAATATATACTAGTATATATTGTATTTATTGTTTGTTATTTCATAACAAACTGACAAAATACAAAGAAATAGTTTTGAGTATAATAATTTGGCCACCCACTGTACTTCCAGTAACGCCACGGTGAGATGAGAGAATCGAAACGCTGAGTTGATTGATCTGTGATAGTTATTCTTTCCCTTTTCTTCACTTAGCGCACTTCGTTAGGCAGTCTCACATTAAAAAAATACTATAAAACTGTGATATCCTAGATAGTAATTTAACAGGTTAACCATAGATGGCACAACGCTGTCGATAATGCAGAGATTGAGACATAAGGTATTAGACCTAAAAGCGATGCCTAGAATTATTCCTACCGCTTGCTAATAAAATCATAAGAACTCATTATATTCCATCACGAAACCAATATGTCCAAAGTGCTTTTATGACCCTGGAGTCCATATTTAAATAGTTTGTCAAACAACAAACTGGCGCAGCCGGTAGGACGATTTAAATTTTTTAAATTACGATTTTTTTATGTTGCCGCGAGCATTTGTTTCAGTCAGGGATTTCTCAACATTATTGGCATGTCCAGAGAATTCTCAACATGCGACCGTGTTCCCAGAGTTCAAAGGCATCTAAATTATTATCTATCGCCTTTGTCGGGCTCCATACTTCTACCCCATTCGAGTTTTTGAGAAAACGTGATAGTATTTGACCATTCGCCAAGGGATTTTGGATTAACATCTCTACTGCAGAGCACTGTTTTCAAATGATATATTTCTAGCCATCGATTTTGGTGTATTGGCTAAGGTCCTATTGACCATAAATAACCACACTTTAAACCACACTTTAATTACTGTTCAAGTATTCTTTTTCTCTGCAATAAAGAGAAAATGAAAAAAATGCAAATACTGCAAAATAAAACAATGCGAATAATACTTAAGCGCAACATATACAAACGGATAAGAGACATGTTAAAGGAGCTGAATATTTTGACGGTGAAGCAAACTGTGTATTTGAATGTACTTATTTTTATACATAAAATTAACTTAGGGATGATGTCTAAGGAACTGAAAAGAAAAATAAATTACAATAACGAGATACACGGACACGGGACGAGAAATTCTAAGTAAATTAGATTGCCAACAAGAAAAAAAACAAGCACCCAAAAATCTCTGATGTACCAGGCCGTTCAACTCTATAACAAAATCCCGAAGGAAATTGCTGTGATAGAAAATATTAATAAGTTCAAAAATGAATTAAGAAAATATGTCTATCTCAATTATTAATGTTTCTTTTTTTGTGACTTTAGTGAAATATTTAAAGAAAGATTATGTTTGCCAAACAATGTACATGTTTATATGTTTATAAAACTATTAGCACACACGAAGATGTGAGCTAACTTAAGATTAATAAATAAAATAAAGCCAAACGCCCAAATAATGCATCCACGAGTGTATATTAGGTATTATAATTCGGTAGGTACTAATTTCTTGCATTTAATTTTAGAGTTTAATTTTAGAATAAAACAAAGAATTCGTTTGTTTATAGCAGCAAAAACACTCAAAAGATCTTTGACCAGGGGCGTATAACTCTCGCATAACCTTGTAACCCTGATGGGAGGAGTTATCCTCAACCCAAATTCTTATAGACAAAGCTGTTGTGGCTGAAAGCTCAGATCTCATTGGCTCAGAGCAAAAATTGTAGTTTGATCTCTCGCTCTCTACCATAGCGACTTGTGTAACAGAAAGAGAAGCTAAGCATGTTTAATGCTGCGATAAAAATTAACGGTAATTTCCAAGACGCCATTTCGAAAGTCAAAGTCAGTTGAAGTTTTTAGCGTAAATATTTTGAATTTTGAAAATCGTCTAACCCATCTAAAAATAATGTTGCGTGCTAGAATTCTTCAAGGTGATAAATTAATGCCGTGTTGTGTTAAAGGTTGCTCAGACGGATTCAATAATCGTGCTAGCAAGAAGCAGCAAGAAATACGTTTGTTTGTGGCTGTCATTTCGCAATTGAAAGCGAAAATACGGTACTTTTGGGATTAAAAAAGAATGCTTGGCAACGCTTAATCTTCCAGTCATCATATAATATCCTGTCTATCTCCACCAACTGAAAGAAGGACCCGAACCCGTTGTCAAATACAGGTACTAACCTCTCGTTCTTAGATACAATGTTCCTAATTCCTGAATGTACTTCATTGGCTAGTAATTTAATTAATTTTCCTTTTCAGACCTATCCGTATTCCGACGCGATACTATACCACGTATTAGGATGCTAAAACTGCTAAAAAAGCCACGATTACATCAAACAAGGTCATTTAAACCTCTCCAGAATTGCATCATGTAAGTATTCAGATGTAACCAGAATTTTCCATGATGTTTGCTGACGACAAAGCTGTGGAAATTATATGAAACCCTTGCAGGAGAATTTGAATAACTTCTAGTGCTGTGGCAATAATAATTAATACTTAAATTTGTTGAATATGTATTTTGTGTATATATTCTTGTATTTTTGTGCAAGGTCAAATTAAATCCTATTAAGTTGTTGCAGTAAGACTGGGTTCGATTCCTAGTTGAGACAGTTACTTTTTATTTTTCTGTGTCTTGTTCTGTTTCATGTTTTGTTTAGATATATTAGTATTATCTTCTACTTCAATGCTAAATCAATGCTCAATACATCGGTTGTAATGACCCTGTTTTGTATTACTGTCTATTGTCTTTCTGAAAATAAAAGTATTTTTATGTGTGCATAGCTGTGGGTTTTTTTTTATTTTCCTTATTTTGCATTCCAATATTTATATTTTTAAAATATAATTTTTTGGGGCTAGTGAATGAACGATGTTAGATGGGTGCAGTTATATTGTCTATGTTTGCACTTTTTTAAATGGCCTTGAGATTTATTTATGGTCCACGATATATTTACCTGTCTGGACCAAACGACAGTTTTATCTGTGGTCGTCTGTGGTTAAGGGGGTGACAAAATGGCGCCATACAAAAAGCCCGAAGATATCGATCTAGAGAGTGGTTTATTTATGTCTTTGACGCTCTGAAGTTTATACTGCCTTTACTGCTTGAAGTTTCTAGGTGAACGCCACTACTATCACGAGCTACAGAGCTATCCATTAAACAGTGAAAAATACAAGTTGCCATGTTGTTCGTCACATAATTTTAAACTGTTAATAAATTTTAAAAAAGCATTTATGAACACGGCCGAAGCCGCATAGAACCTAGCTAATTGTGCGTACGAGTGCAATATTTAAAGTAATGTAACTGATATAGATCGGTACCTACGTGGAAAATAATAATAAAAAAGAACAGAATCTTTCCAAATCCAGACAAGCGATAAAATAGTTACATACCTGTAAAATATTTTACAAAACGATAGTTTTAATATGGTTTTAATTCTATACGTAGGTATTTGATTCTGTAGAAACTAAATTTCTCAGATTGTTCAATTGTTATCGAAAAACTATCATTATTTTTAGGGCGTTACTTATCTCGGATGCTGGAATGACATCCCATTGTCCAGCAGACGAGAAAAACTAAAATCTGCAGTAATTAGAGCGGCGGTCTGACTCAGCGAAATGGCGCTTATTTCCCGGTGGGTTCGATTGGACAGGGATTTTCAAGAGTTTGTAAGAAAAACAACAACTTTACGTTTCTAAAACTCTGAACTGGGAATGATTATCCAACAGTTTGTTTAATAGCGTTCATTCGTCAAGTTTTTGAGAAAACTGAGACGTATCAGATTCAGCATTTGAAATCGGAAACTGCCAATATATGAACATTAAAAATATATTTTATGTGAAACAGCTCAAGAGTCCCTACTGCTCCCAACCGTCTGGAGCCAGTGAGACTATGGCATCCCCAATTGTGGTATGCTGTGAGGCTGAGGGTAGTGGAGAGGGGAAGGAGATGAGGAAGAGGGAGGCGTACAACTGTTTCCAACCGTAGTTTAAATAGATATCAGAGAGGAATACATAGATAGGCATGTATCCATAGACAAAACATTGGTAACTTGCCATGACAAAAAAAAACTTGTTTATTCCTTATTTTTACGTACGAAAAAAAATCCTCGCAACAAATGGACGACGAAATTTTATTATTAATACTACTAGTAATTTAATCATTAAAATTATGAAGTAGAAAGTGAGGAAATCATGATGTAACACCATTGATGTAAGTCTAGTAAATTTGTAACACCCATACAACAACCTACAATCTGCCTCGAAACAGGAATACCAGGAGAGGAGGACTTCGAAGGGAGAATTGAAAAGGAGTCGGTATCAAAGAAAATAAAATTTAAAGGGTTATTTTTTTAAACTGCTTTGTCGGTTATTGACCATCCACTTCTCAAACCACACTTAGGAAAACCTAATCGTTTTCCCGTTATCAGGAAAACCTTTATTCCGGTTTATATATAGCTTGATGAGATTAAAGCACTGGTCTCAGAAAAGAAGAAAGCATGGTTGTGTCTGATTGCGGCTGGCAGTGCTTCCAGCGAAGAGAAGTATCGAGCGAAAGAAGTATATAAGGAATGTAAGAAAAAAGTAAGAGTTGGAGTGAAAGAACGAAAGAAACGCCTGGAAGAGGAAGAAGGAATGAAAATGACAAACCATTTCCAAGAAAACATTAAGTTGTTTTGGAAAGAAGTCAAAAGGTCCCGGAGTGGCCCAGAAAACGGAAGCATGAAAGTGATAAAATCAAAAGATGGAAAAATGTTGACGAATGAGGAAAAAATAAAAGAGAGATGGATGAATTATTTCGAGGAAGTCTTCGAAAGCGAAGTGAATGACAGTGATTCCAGTGGCGAATCAGATATGAATGACGATGGAGTGAATGTTACCGAAATTAGCATGGATGAGATAGAAAGCTCGATTAAATGTATGAAGAATGGTAAGGCTGTTGGGTTTGACAATATTGCTGCTGAATATTTTAAAGGAGGTAGCCGTGTAATTCTCACATGGTTGTGCAATCTTTTTAACCAATGTTTAAAGGAAGGTTACACGCCTTTAGATTGGAGAAGGGCTGTGATCATGCCATTATACAAAGGTAAAGGGTCACGTATGGAATGTGGGAATCATAGGGCTATTAGCCTGCTTAGTTCAGTTGGCAAGCTGTATGGTAGAATTTTGATTGAAAGAGTAAGAAAGGAAACAAAGGATAAAATATGGGATGTGCAAGGTGCTTTCATGAGTGGAAGGGGGTGCATGGACCAGATCTTCTCATTGCGTATGCTCACTGAGAAGTTTCTGGCAAAAAACCAGAAACTTTTCTGTGCCTTTGTAGATTTACAAAAAGCATACGACCGAGTCGACAGGAAAAAGCTATGGAAGGTGTTGTCCAAGTATGGAGTGAATACGAATCTGATTCAGGCAATTGCGTCTCTGTATGAGGGAAGCGTTGCATGTGTTAGGGTAAACGGTGGTTTTACGGGGTGGTTTGATATCACAAAAGGTGTTAAACAAGGCTGCGTAATGTCACCGTGGTTATTCAATCTATACATGGATAATTGTATGCAAGAATTGAAAGAGGTGGGATTGGGCGCGAATTTGAATAATTTGAAAGTATGTTGCCTGTTGTATGCTGATGATGCGGTGCTGATTGCTAATAGTAAAGATGATCTACAGTCTCTCGTGTCTAGGATGAACGAAGTATGCATGAAGAATGAGTTAATGATGAATGTAAGTAAGTCTAAAGTAATGGTGTTTGAAAGAGAGAGTACGAAAACAGTGTGCAATATAATTGTGAATGGGGAATACTTGGAGCAGGTGGATGAGTTTGTGTATTTAGGAAGTATGTTTACGAGAGATGGGAAGGCTGACAGAGATATCGAAAGAAGGGTAAATGCAGGTAATTCCGTTAATGGAGGACTAAACGCCGTAGGCGCTAACAAAAAATTGTCCAAAGAAGCGAAGTTAGCAGTCCACAACGGAGTGCTGGTACCTACCTTGATGTATGGAAGTGAGGCATGGAACTGGCAAAGAAAGGATGAAAGTAGATTAAATGCTGTTGAAATGAGATCCCTGAGGCGTATGTGTGGTAAAACCATGTTTGATCGTGTGAGGAATGTGGAGATCCGCAAAGAGTGCAAGGCTGATGTAAGCGTAATGAGTAAGATTAAGAAAGGGACGCTTAGATGGTTTGGGCATGTAGAGCGAATGAGCGAAGATAGGAGTGTAAGGAGGATATATGATGCAAATGTGAATGGTAGCAGAAGTCGGGGACGCCCGAGGAAGACATGGCACGATCAAGTGAATCAGATACTCGAGTCGGGCCATGTCAAGAGTCAGAATAATAGAAGAGTATGTATGAGACGATGTATGAATGTGAATGAGGCAAGGAGTGTGTGCCAAGACCGAGTTGTTTGGCGGTCCGTCCTCTCTGCCTACCCCTGCGGGGAAACGGCGTGATGGTTAGTTAGTTAGTTATATAGCTTAACCCAGGTGGTAATTGAAAATAGCAGCTGGTATAATTTAAGGGTAGGTACCGAAATACACTTTTGAAGTAGGTACCTAAAAAATACATGCTGGGAAATAGAATTGCAAAAAAAGGTTTAGTATTTTATTCATATAAGAATATTGGATATTCTGATCGGTCAGTTGGTCGAGTAGTCCAATGTATCGGGTTCCCACCCAGGCATCGCAACCCTGTCTAGTTAAATCCCCATCATTGCACAAGCAACATTTTTAGCTCATAATTATGGTAGCACTAAGAATTCAAATATTGTCATTATTAAGAAAATAAAAAATAACGTAAGAAATAAAATAATAATTGATTAAAAGTAGCGATTTTTTTTTAACTCGAGTGTTTGGCATTTCTTCTTCTTCTTCTTCAATGGCGCTACAGCCCATTTCGAGCCTTGGCCTCCTTTAACATGAGCCTCCACCGCCCTCTGTCCTCGACCGTCGTCTTCCAATCTGCAACATGGAGTAGTCCTCTGGCATCTTTCCTGACATCGTCCTCCCATCTCAGCCTAGGTCTGCCCGCCTTTCGTTTGCCTCCCGGGTGTCCTGTTAGAACCTTCTTTGGTACACGTGTGTTTGGCATTCGGTGCACATGTCCGGCCCATCTTAGTCTTTGGAGCCGTAAATGAGTAGAGAGTCTGGGAGCTTGGTAGATGTCATATATATAGCTCCTTATTGTGGCGGATTCTCCATGCCTCTCCCTCTCGCACCGCTCCTAAGATTCTTCGAAGTACCTTTCTTTCGAAGGTGTCCAGCAGTTCCGCAGACTTTGCTGTCAGTGTTCCCGCCTCACATCCATAGGCCAAGACCGTTCTAATAATTGTTTTATACAGGGTTAATTTGGCATTTCATCTGACTGTAAATTTTTGTACGTTCCGTTTTCGGTTTCGAAAATCTGCAGCATACACTTTTTTATCCAAGCAAGCCTTTCTTTGTCTGAGCTTTTCAATATTATGGTATCTAGCTGTAGGAAGAAAGTTCGAAAATAGAATTTTCAATGTGGTAGTGATGTTTCTTCGGACAAATTGTGTAATTCCTAATTTGAAATAAATAAAAAATGTTACATAAAATACTAAAAAGTTTATAATTAAGTAGGTAGGTATTTAAGTAGGTACCTACATACTAACCTTATGATTTAACGAAGAAATATTGGTTTTAATTTAAATTTGGTGTATCAAAGTGAAAATTAGAAACATACTTTTATGGACGAGAGGTTTACTGTTCACAGAACGACAGTCGGTATGTTACATAAGTTGTAATAGATGGGAGAGTTACAATTAATAAAATATTTTTTTTTTTTTTTTAAATGTTCCTACTTATACAAATATGAAGTAATATTTCGAAGGATTCATTTAGGAATCGTAAGATTTTATTTCATGGTCTTATGTTTCCAGAAAGCCCTCCGGGAGACTTCATTCAGGCAGCCATTGCATTATATTAAAAATAGTAAGTTCGTTTGTGAATCCTGTCACTCCAGTTCAATGAACTCTAGAACTTTTACGTTTAATTTAAAAAATTAAGTGTTTGTTTGGAGAATTCAGACCAGCGATAAATACATAGAGGAAAGAAGAACACAACAAGTGCCCCGTGGGCGTGTTTCGTTATTTGCCCGATCTAGGCTTAAATTACTAATAAAAAACTGTGTTTATGATATTCAAATGGGATAAATAGTGTAAATGAGACAGAGCGCTGAGCTATTGGGCTAAATGGAACATTTGTTTCCATTCAAATTTATATAAAAGGCACTAGTTTTCTTCTTTTTTTCTATGGATAAATACTAAAATAATTATTATTATATTAATTGCCGATTTCAAAATGGGAAATGATTTGTGGAGAATTCAGACTATTCTTACTGATGTAATATTTAATTGAGACACCGAGTGAAAAAAAAATGGTTGCACTTTTTTTACATCCAATTAGTCCAATTTGACCTCCAACGCTCCCAATAACGCCGAATGACTGGAATCTGAAGCACTGAAACTGTCGGGATAATAGTGGAAAAGTTTCGAAGAAATCTTACCTAAGCAACTATTACTGTATAACTGCGCTGCTATGACTACCCCGTGATTTTCACTAGTCTGCCCTAGTTACAAATATAATATGTGGTGAAAATTCCACTAGAATGCATTAGTAACAACACGTACAAATTTCTGTTCCCATATTTCCGTGTATTGAGAGATCTACGACACCGTAGCGCTTCAACCCTGTAACCATCAGCGCTACGCCAGCAAGCTTCAGTCCCTGGGGCTACGCCGAAGTAATGGAAATGCTACGTCGCTCCGGCAAGAATGCTTGGCTACCATTATATCATCGGAAGCTATATGTACAGATATATATTAGAATGCAGCTGTAAACATAATATGACATACATTGTATTACGTACAGTGTAATGGATAGAGAAATAATAGAATTGAAAATATTTTAAGATAAAATAGATAAGAGAATATATTTTAGTATATTTGTAGTTTCGAAATAATGATGTCCTAATATGTACATTTTCAGTATAAATTGATCACATATTTTCGTAATTTCAAATTGTTAATAATTTTTTATAATTATATTTCCTCTTACAGAAGAATTGTCTCAGCGGCAGATACATTTGTACACTGTGTCCGGAAACTCGTGAGAAAAGGAGAACAAAAAAACGTTATTTCGAACTGAGCACTAAGATTTTTTTTAAATTATTTAATTTTGGTTTATTGAGGTAAATTTTTTTTAAAGTTAAAAAAACTTTTGGAGCCAGTTCCACACTTCGACACCTTAAACAGATGATATTAACCCCCTAGCGTTAAAAAAATAAAGATATAAAAATTCCAACTTCGGAATCGATTTACTCGGGATCAAACAAAACAATCACAAAAGACTACAAAAGTGATGAAGATTCACCAGTTTCTTAGCTACCACGAATTTACGGACGCCATGTATATATTTTTGGTACGATTTTCGCATAAGAGTCTTACCAACTCCCGTGTGTTTGGAGCCAATAGTCATGGCATCCCAAGACGTTGTGTAGTAGCTACATCAAGCAGGAGAAAATATAGCATATATGCATGTAACAATGAATTAGTAATTTGTAACCTTAAATGTAAAAATTACTAAAATAAAATTAATAATAATAATTAATAAATAAATAAAAATAAATCCCCAGTTGGGATCGTTGAGAGGGTGAAGGAAGTGGGGAGGGAATGAGAAGAGGAATAAGAAGGTTGAGAAAGTATAACTATTGCAAATAAACTGTAAAATCTTTCTTGTAGATGTAAGTAGTTTTGTTTACGCGTAAATTTTATTAAAAAATATGATTTAAATGGTTTGCTATGCTAGATTACAAATTTGGGTTCAAAAACATAGCTTTTAAAAATTATTATTAAGTTAATTGAATAAAATAATTGCGAATATAGAAAATTTCCGAGGACTACTTACGGAACTTTTAAAAACACGGAATAAATCTTTAATTTTTATTTTTAAAGATTACCAAAAAATTTTAAAGGTTAAACATAAGAATATGATTAAAATTAACTAAAACTTAAAACGCGGCGGAAGAAAACAAAATGTGAACTAATTACTGTTTTAATAAAATAAGTTCGTGAAATGCTTTTTTATAAGTTCTTTTGGTGCTCTTAAAATACTGCTACTTCTGTATAATTGTTACCTAAGCTGTGTAAGCCAGTTTATTGACAGAAATTTTCTAGGAATAAATATAAGAAAAACAGAAAATGGTAATTTATTTCCGCATTAAAGTTGGCAAAGTTTTATTGATGAAGCACTTTATAATCAATCCTGTAAGGACGATGAACCCTTTCCCGCGAGCGAGAAATCGGTAAATGAATAAGGATAACGGGACTAACTTGGTAATGTTATCTCATTTGTTAGCATAAAAGAATTTAAGAAAAGCAGCGTGAAAGCGTTCATTAAATATTGTTAATCATTTTGCCTATATTCTTGTGTTATAGAGGTGGCATTTGCATTTGATGATTTTGCAAATATACTATTCTTGACGCCTTGATTACTAATGTAATTGTATATGACAATCTAATTGTAATATACCTACCTACTTCAAAAATTGTGAATACTTCATTAATTTGGAGCCGAATAGAGTATATAACAAAATACCCGATAATATTAATAATGAGACTGAGAGATTACGCTATAAGTTAAAAGCGCCATATATAACTCCATATTGCTCGCCATTCAGTCGCATGTAGACCTGTCACACCTAAAAAGATAATGTGTTAAAAGTGTTGGCGTGACGACAATATACGCTGTCTATATTATGCGACAGGAGAAAGAGTCAGAATAATTTAAAGAGCGCCGTAAATACGAGACTGTCATCTATCAAAGTGACACATCCTATACAAAGAAATGATATTCGGCGGCAGTTCCCCAATTGATCTGACCCCCTCTCGAGAGGAAGATTATAGCGTAGTGTGTGACCCCAACATATAATACGTATATTCCACGCCCAAATTATGCGCGCATAATATAGCGTAATGTGTCTAAGGCTTAATACCTCCAACATCTGACATTTTATATACATTCTGATGGCAACACCAGCACCTCCTAGCGGCATGAGTTGTGCGCCTTGGTTATCTGTCACATATTTTAATGGATTTTGTGTGAATTGAATTCTTTATTTTACGTTAAAAAATTTTAGAAATTGAAACAAAAATTAGATAACCTACATACGACATTACTGCTTTTTTTGCTCATGCATAAAAAAATATTAAAGCCTCCATTAACTATATCTTTGATGATTCAGAAAGGTAATAGAATACTTTTAATATGTAAACATGTATTATTTATTAATATTATATATCAATATATTTAATAATAAGTTCAGAACATAAACATTGATTATGATTTATAACTTCAATACGAACAGAGCATGCTACACGGAACTCAACTAACACAGCTTTGCTGGATTTTCCATTGTTTAATACATTTATATTTTTCATGGTTTAATCCCATAGACATATGAATATTAGTAGACCTGCCCTAAGTGATTAAAAGCGTATTATCCCCACTCCCCATACCGGTTCCATTGGAGCCGGCTGGGCTCGCGTATGGCCTCAAGTGAAATTTGAAAACGTGACGTCATCATTCTTGTACGAACTATGGTCGAGGCATCATCGGTTCATTTTACGAAATAACACGGCAAAATGTTGACTTGTGATATGAAAACTTGTAAAAATAGATGTGAAAAAGAGAATAAACCCAATTGTCGTATTACATTCCATAAGTAAGCATTATTTTACTTTATTTTAAGCTTATTCACACCGTATTATATGGATCAGTTTTAGAAACATATACTATCACATCACAATGTAGCGATTCTCAAGTGTGCTCATCGTTGTTTACTAGGGTAAGTAAATTATGAACATTTATAAAAGTGTCTTAACTAAATACTTAAACGAAATATTCGACTCTGAAAAGGGAACCGAATTTTTTTGCCGAATTTGGACTTCGCTAATTTGTTCATAACGTGGCGAGTAATTTGCGCTCCCATGTAAAAATGTCTATTCATTCAAAAGCAGATTTTACTTTTAAGAAGTAAATGGTGATATTATAATGCGAGATGCCTATTTACTGTCAGATTGATTTATTGACGAATCACAGTCAGCTTAACCCCCTTCGTTCTTCAACAGTTGATTTTACCCCTCGCCATTATCTTCTCGTCTATTAATTCCTATGTCTGTGTTTAATCCCCTTTTTACAAAAGCAATAACATTTTATTTGGTAGAATTTAACAAACTCATATGTCAACGGTTTTCGGCAATTATGGGATTTACGGGAAGATACATATTTATTTTATGGGAAGATTTACTTGGTGGATAATATATCTCAAATCCTGCAACTGTCCTACCTACCCAATGTACCCATCCCAAAATGTCACCATGACCGGTAGTTGTTGCAAGATCTCAATAAAGTGACATTATGCTGATTTGTAGCTCTGCAGAGCTCAGTATAAAATAGCACATCAGACAGGGGGGATCGACTTACAACATAACCACAGCCGTGGAAGAAATTATTGTGAATATAATTAAATATTAATATTTCGAGTGCATCCATAATCTGGCAGACTGGTCCCAACTGTGACGGGTGAGTTCCTTTTTATCCTATAATCCAATCCGGGCTTTTCTTAAGTTCAGAAGCCCAGGTTTAAACCTTGAGGAATACTGTCTATCAAGTTTAGCAGATGCATTAAAAATAAATTGTTCCATATAACATTGCAACTAACATAGTTCTGGGCAAAGATATTAGAAGAACGAGATATGCTATGTTGGCCGCCGGACCGTAGCCGGAGTACTACCTAATTAGGGTACTTTGAACGGTATCGAGACGTGTACGCACAGAAATCTGTTCTATGTATTAGTGCGGATACCTTAGCGCAAGCGAAGGTGTGCAGTAGTATTGGTGAACAAAACCGGCGACACTCGGCAAAACAATTCCACTCAGTACGAACTGCGCATAGCACATCTCGTTCTTCTAATATCTTTGGTTCTGGGACTGGTCCTTCGGGTGTGTTGCATAGGGCTTATTCCAGCTAAACCAACTAATAGAGTGGAGTCGCAGTTTCGCGACACCAGGCATCCTGAAAAACCACTAGGAGTGTTTTTATTGTTTGTAAATAAGTGAATTTGCTACACTAGCGCTTCTAGCGGCTAGAGTTGTTGATATTGTAGTATTTCACTGGAGTTGGACGTATTATTAATATTATAGGGTATTTGATATAACTCATCTATTTGGTCATAGCATTATAAGGTTCACTCAAATTCTATTGTAAAAAAACAGCACAAATGTTAAAGAGATAAATTATAAACTTAATACTATTATTGAAAATATAAACTATAACTGTCCGATGAAAATGTAAAATTAACCGTTTGGGTGCCAATCGTCGATTCGTGTTTTAACGAAGATTGCCGATCGTCGATTTCCGTCGATTGCGTCAGTCGTGTTCTGATTCGCGCGTGCGTCTGTATGTAAAATTCTCATTTTTTCGAAACGCCTGGACTTCGGGATCCTCCTCCGCGTGATTCTAAACATTCTATTTAATAAAACACCGAAAAAATCATCGAAATCCTTGAAAATTCAAAGAATTAATGGGGTTTTAAAAAAATATATAGTTTCCTAAAAAATATTGTTTTTTTGGTGGCATTTTACAAGCGACTGTATGAATTTTTTTGGCACTCAACCGGTTAATGAAGCTGTCCGACAGAAAATAGGTATCTGATGTAATTTTTCTTTTTTCTTATATATTTATTATTCTCTTATTGACAGCCCTGCATTTTTGCAACTGATTTCATTTCATGTTCCTAATACACGAACTAAAACTATCTTTCACTGCAGCAATAATATCAATACCAATTCGTTTATTAATTCCCCTATAACACGCATACACACACAGCTTAGGTAACCAATAACCAGAAGTAGTAGATATTTTCAATAGCACCGAAAGAACTTACATTTTTTACAACACTTACGAAAGCATTTCACAATGTTTTTGAAAATAGTTATAAGTTAACATTTTATTTCCTGATGCTAAATTTTGGTTGTTAAATTTTGTTATTCAGAATTGAAACGTTCCTTGTAATGGATGTAGCCGTGTTTGGTGACCCTCTCTGAAGGACAGGTACTTCCCCACCTTTCTCTTGTCCATTTCCTTCCCTTCCCCACTACCTTCAGCCTCACAACATATTCCGATTAGGGATGCCATAGTCTCACTGGCTCCAGACGGTTGGGAGCAGTTGGAACCCGTGTGCGGTGTTTTCATAAAATAAAAAAAATAAAAACCCATACACGAAAAAGAATTTTAAAAAGGCTTTATGTATAACATAGCAGTAAGAAAAAAATCCATTTACACCACTGCACAACAGATTCTCTTCACATATTCCCGTAATGTCACGAAATCACAATTTCACAACATCCAATTCTAAATAAAAACATTATTCAAGATTGTTCCATAGGATTAATTAATTTATAAGAAGCTGTAAGCATATTCCAGATCAATCGGATTTTATCTCAATTATCTCGTGATGTTACTTAACAAGTCCAGATTCAAGATTATCGTATCTTTTATTTATTTCCGTAAGGTAAATTATTTCCTGACAGAGTTGGCAAAAAAACCGGCGCCTCAGGTTCTACACGCTCCGTGATTTAATCTTGAAGCATGAACCCAATTTTGAAAGCCATGCCTTCCGACATCTTAGCTGCTTCCAAGAATATTAATCTAAGTCACGGCAGAATTAACCCGTTCCCCGCGAACCCTCGCGTGCGGATCTTATCGCGACAGGATTCATTCACCGACAGGTTAACGTGATTAATTTCGCCAACAGGTTAACATACATGCACACACATTAGCGTGGGCCGGTGCCATAAGGAGAACAAATATCTGAAAATTAAAATGTATAATTCATTAAATTAATTAAAAAAATCTGCAAACCCATAAACACGGATAAGCTTTTTTGATTACGAATAATATAATAATATTTTAATTCCTTATACTTCCAAAGCTTATCGCGAAACTAATAGCTATAGAGAATAAGGCCCAGTTTTTTCGCAAAAATTTAAGTGTGACAAACTCATCAATGGCAATTCAGCGCCATTTTGTTTTCATGGCAGTTGAAAAGTTCCCGTTCAATGCCGATTCTAAATCCGTTTGCAGTTTTTGAACAAATTGTGATCAGCAGAAAAGGAAAACTATCATGTTGTTTAAGCTTGTCAGCTTATTATAGTTTGAAAGAATGCGCAATGACGCAGGATGGCCATTTTATGACAATGTTACATTAGAATATCTGCGAAATAACTGGGCCTAAGAATGATAAGAAGGTACTTAAGTTAGGTACCATTTATTGATTTATGCAATATAATGCCACTATGTATGCACTGTTTTATTTGTAAAATCTCTAAATAATGAGATATCGTTATTTTAAAAATCAGTATCGCAAAAATTCCGGTATTACACGCTGGTATTAAAACCACTTGTTTTGAATAAAGTCGTTCGTGGCAAAACATGTTAAATCTTCGTTGGTAATAATACATTTGAAATGAAAACAATACAGACACCTTAAATTTGTTTGTGAAGTGTTTTCTTGTTTATGCAGCCTCTGAAACTGGAAGCTGTAACCACAATACCCGCAATTGTCAGTGAGCTACAGATCAAGTCACATAAGCAAGTTCATCACAATCAAATTCTAGATCTTGGAAGCACAAAATTGCAAGACGGCGCTAGTTGTTGTTTGGTTCATTATTCCCGCGTCTATTCAGAAATTTCGGCGCTGCCATCACTTGTGTTTTGATTGCTTAGTTCTAGAAACGTATCTTAGGCCCGGTATATCGGTTGATTTAAAGCTAGGCTTGGTTGAAATGTCGAGCTTAGCGCGGCTTGGAACATAATTCGTATATAGGTCGGAAGCCTAGATATCAGTAATGTCACACTATTAACTTTGATTTTAATAGAGTGCCTAATTTTTCTATGTAAAACCAAATTACTGACTACGCGACTAGTACCTACCTACATATATGCTCTCTACTGTCATCGGGAGATCTTTCAAAATGTCAACTGATTTCGGCGGGATTTATTTGCGAGTTGATTTTTTGATAAAGTTTCCCACTTGAAACAGCGTGGTGGTGATTGAATTTTAAATATTGTTTGTTTTCTGAATTCAATGCACTATTCATGAAAATATGACGAACAAACCGCTGAATTCACCTCAGAACGATGAAAAATCCATCTTATAATACCTTAACAGACTATTTACAGCCGCCCTGGGAACCATATATTGGATAACTAACACTTCTGCCATAGGTCACCCCAAGTGGTTCGCTGCGTTTGGTGACTTAGTATAGGTGCCCGGGTTAATCGTGTGAGGTGTGTTCAGGATGCGCCTTACACACCTGATGCGGGGCGTGCCAGATATGGAGAGGCTGCTTTGGGGAGACCTTTGACCTCTCCAACTGGTCTCTCACTCCGTCACTCACGGACACACTGATCTCTAGATTCCTACCTACCCCTCATATATTTTTCCTTGCCAGAACTCCACATAGACCCTGCGGGAAATTATTTTCCTCAGGGCTGTGTGTGGGTTTTAAGGTTTAAAAAATGTCTATTTTAGATTTATTATGAAGTAATAACATCAACATCGCTCGTTGAACATGAATATTGTTGTGAGTCCGTACAGATAAAATCAGGCAATTTACGTGTATTTCGGTTAGATGGAAGTACGTAATTAATTACGTAAACGCCATATTTGACAGTTGTTACTGCTAGCACCTCGACGTCTAAAATATGAACAATTCTGCGGCTTACCAAGGCTTAGGCGGCCGATTTAACACGCTGAATTTGAGTGAGGAATGTGGCACATAGCGAGGATATGGACCAACTGATATACCGGGCATAAGGGGATGAGAACATACTGTGCTCCGTAACAAAGTTGTGCCAAAGAGAGATTTTTATGAGGAAATTTGAGATAGGTTCGGGTGTCTTAATAAATTTGCCCTTATACACGTCCGAGTCACGAAGAAAAACGTTGGTTGTAGATAAAAGGTATGCTTTTTGTAAAAGAGCTAAGACTAAATTATTGGAAATCGATAAAGGGCAAAACTCAATTTTACGAAGGCTTCGAGCAATCTTTGAGACAATGAATAAGTTTGTCTAAATTACTTAAAGAGGGCGCTATATCGATATTAGGAGGAATGACATTGCAAAGAAATTCTCAGAATCACCTGAATAAAATTTGGAAAGATTAATAAAAAATAAAATAAAAACACAAGGTTGTGAAGGCGTTCAATTGCGTAAATTTTTTATGTTCTCGTGAATGACGTAGAGAAGCAAAATGGACGTACATGTATTTTAAAATGACTGTATTAACATCAAAAAAGAAAGCTAAAGTATGGTTAGAACCGTATAATTCGTTGACAAAATGTAAGATAATCTTTTAGCCGTTACCACCGATAATGATCGAGATCAAATCAGTTTAAAATAGATAAACGTGTACATTATACTTAAGAATTGTTCACACAGCTTAGCGACTACAAGATACGTCCAGAATATTTCAAATTTAAATGAAAATGACACCAAATTTATTTACAAACGTATATTAACCATTTAGAATCTTCCCTCTTGGCACAATCAAAATCAATCATAGTCTACCGAGAAACTCCGGAACTTTCCATATTCCTTTCCAAACATCACTGAAGTGGAAAGATTCCGGACATATTTTACGATAGCCCCTGGAATTTTTCAATATTTCTCGAATCTGTTGTTTTCACTTGACTTCACTTTACCCAATCTTTTTTTCATCTTGATTTATTTTATATAATGTTGTACACTGTTATTGAACGGTTGGTATTTTTTCGATGTTATTTTTTTGTAATTTTTTTGTTAGCCCTTGTCTTTAATGTGAAAAATGTGGACGAAATTCAACAAATAGTTGTAAATTGTAACATACGATTCACTAAAACAGATAGATCGATGTGTGCGTCCCAGCCAATTATCGCAGGCAACGCCAGCGTACATTTTTCAGGCTTACGATTGATCCAACCTGCCATTGGTCATACCGGTTAGGCTGTCTCTCTTTCGAACGAACTCCATTAAATTTGAGATGTAAATAATTTAAAACAGTACCTACTCGAATTTTTGTAAAGTGACAATATCCGACTACCCTGGTTTTGCAAACATTCCTCTATCCCTTCCCCTTTCCTACAATATTCCCTAAAATCAGAGGAGCCCCAGAACCAAACGGTTCCAAGGCATGAATAGAACCGTGAAAATATGTTTAATGGCTTATTTCGAAAAAGGATATACGGTTGAAATTAGTTTTTACTTTAGTGACATTTTTGAGAGATGAAAAAAACGGTCAAAGGCGGAAGAAAATATATAATATATGCAAGAAATTTGCATTATAAATAAAGCCCGTTACGCAAGACAATCGTGGAATAATCCAACGAACTGTGTTGGAAACAAAAACCAATTGTCGTGGAATAAACTGATTTCGAAACGCATGGAACACAACCGACAACAACTTTCATACAAATCAACCAGGCGACCATTTTGTCACGTGACCAAATGGTCAGTTTCGGTTGGCTGAATTGGAATAAGCCTGTTTTGATGCTAACGTTGGATGGAATATGACGAGTTGCAAGAAATAGTTACTTTTCTATGGGAATAAATAGCCTTTACAACATCGTATTTCAAAACCATCGTGTAGAAATTAAATTTTAGAAGTTTGATAAAAATTGGAAAAAGGCAGTTTTGCAAAAATACCCCTCAAATATATATTTACTCTTTTACTGATGCTAGCCAGTCTCCAATAGGACGACGACGGAGAGATGTTTATTGCTTCAACCTTGAAATGTTGAATAAGACTTGAATTCAATTCAACCTAAGCTAACTTATCACCGGAAACACTCAAATTAACCTTTACAGAAAACAACTCAAAGAATAAACAAATAAACATTAATTAAAAACCCGAGTGTTTGGATCGCTTTTATAATTTAATAAAGATTTATTTGTGTTTACTTGGAAAGCTGAAAAAGAATGAAGAGTCCAGAATTACAGGAGTGATAAATTATGCAAAATAATATTATTTTGAAACGAGCAGCTTTACGGCAGAATTGATTACGCCAAAATGGATAAGCTTTTAAAATGCCACATAAATTACTTCCCAATATGAAAATTTATCCATTTACGTTATGGCTTGCGGCATTTGTACACGGACCCATAGGTCGTTGTTTGGGGACCATACAATAATACTTGACACATTTTTGAGCAGGGTCTTTTCGCTGATATGATAAAATATTAAAACGTTGCCAAAAACTATTACGCCATTTTCTCATCGGGCAAATATTATGAAAAAGCGCCACATTTTGTGAAAATTTAATCTTGCGCGTCTGTCCAAAGTTTCCGACACATTGTTTTAGTAAAGCTAGTCTCAAATTTGTTGACATTCTTGGCCTATCTTCAAACTAAACATGCTTAGAAAATTCAAAACTCAAAAAGAAGTACTGTATCAAGTAAACAGAAAGTACAAAGGATATTATAGGTACTACATATTTATAACAGTTCTCTACTTCTTGTTAACCCAATTAACAAGAGGTAGAGTACATGTAATATTATATTAAAGTGCTAAAATATACTTCTGTTGAGTTTTGATTTGAGATATATAAACGACCAAAGGTATTATAGTATTATATTAAAGTGCTAAAATATACAAATGGAAGCAGAGGTAGATTGATATGATTTGAGATTTTGACGACCAAAAGTATTATAGTATTATATTAAAGCGCTAAAATATACAAATAGAAGCAGAGGTAGATTGATATGATTTGAGATATTAACGACCAAAGGTATTCTAGTATTATATTAAAGTGCTAAAATATACAAATAGAAGCAGAGGTAGATTGAAATGATTTGAGATTTTACTAACCAAAAGTATTATAGTGATTTATTTTAGGAGTATTATGCAGTTTTGCGGTACCTCCTTCTTTAGCCAACGTTTCGCACATCATTACAGTGTCCACACGGAGAAAAATGTGTAGGTATTGCTAATTAATTGAGAATCTCTTCAAACTACTGATAAAACGGTTAAAAACGGAATTGTAGGCCTTTTCCTGTTTAGCTTTTAGTAAATTCCTAATACAGCGGAACACGTGTTCATTCACCTGTATTTTTATTTTATTTTATAGAAACAAACAGTACATGATTTACAGAGATGAAACAATATACAGGAATAAGATACTTCATGTTGTGTACCTATGATATGTTTCCTTGTAATGTCTGCTAAGTGGTATGTTTATTCCTAAATTACCAGGTGACGTGTGTAGTTTATAGGTGTGTATGTGACGTGCGTAATGTGTGAGTGTTTGGCGTGTGCGTGTCTGTATGTATGCGCATTGAACAGTTAAAATTATTGACGTTTGAATTTGGGCAGTGAATCCGAAAAAATGTCAATGTTAGAGTTAAGACAAATATTATTTATTTATACATAGTGACGAAATGCGAAAATATTAGAATTTTTCATGAACACGTGTTCCGACATCACGATAATACATTCGTGTTTTACTAAAAGTTTATTAGGAAAGCTATCAATTCATTCTTTAAGGGCCTGCAATCCTGTTTTAACCGGATTACGAAAAAATTTAAGAGATTTGGTGAATTTAGATCATATAGAGAATTATTTTTACTTTCTAACAATTCATTTTTTAACTTCTTTCGTATTTTTTCTGTGGCTGAAGGCTTAAAAAAACGTTTTAGCGACCTTTTTTTCTACAAATTTGACCTAAAAAAATCAAACTTTGGACCAATCGAGGTCTAAATCAAAAAAATTACATCACAAAACGATTCCAAAACGGTTCAACAGCTTCCTATTCTACACACAGAGACGCCCCGCTTTTGTTTCTACCTACACACCAAAACTTAACGTTCATCGTCAGTGCCGTTCGGCGACAGTTGGCGCTCTGCGATGTGTTTTTTATAGGTCTAAATAATAACAGTGAATAACAGAAGCAGAATTCAAACAAACGAAAAATGAACATATACAGACCGTTATCCAGTCCCAGTGGACCTAATATTTTGACTTATCGCAGTGTAGTTACAGGAGTGCGATGTCACGACACGTACATAGGATACACAATGTGCTCAGAGGTCATTACTTATGCAGCATGAAAATGATACTGCAAGGAACAAAGACGCTATAATGAAGATGACAAGAGTGCACTTCGTAATCTTCTCTTGAATGAAAGTGAAGAGTAGATCAAATAATTCTTATAAGAAAATTTATCCTAGAACAGCATTTTTTATAATTTTCTGCATTTTAATTATTTATTAGTTTATTTAATACAAACATTATTCTTATCGTTCTTTGAACGTCCAAGTAGTAAGATTCTAATTTTCTCTTATATAATAAATCAAAACCAACATTTCCTCGGAAATCATAAGATTCGTAAGTAAGTACCTACCTACGTAATTATCTACCATGTATTTTACATTCCATTTTTTCAAATAAGGCAATAATACAATTTGTCCAAAGAAACGTCACTATCTCAAAGTCAATTATTTTTTCCAACTAACTTTTCTAACCTTCTTCAGGCAGTTGGGTACAATAATATAAAAAAAATTCGGATAAGAAACTCCAAAAAAACACAACGATATCACATTTAAAAAGTTACCCTAACCTTTGGAGGCAATACAAGAAAACTAGCCTAATTTGTAATTGAGTGAATTAAATGTAACCTAACCCAAATTGCCAATGAATGCACTCAAAACATTCTAACCAAACAAAACTTACCACACGATGACTTCAAAGGTTCAAAGTACAAGCATCTGTGCAATTAAAATAAATTGTTAAAATTAAATTGATTTATTTTATGCGACTTTGACTTTGGCGTAAATTTGTAGAAAAGTAGGAAATAACGATAATTTTTTAAAATGTGAATACCCCACAAGAGTCCCAACTGCATCCGACTGTCTGAAGCCAGACTATGGCATCCCCACGGAAGTAGATGGGAGGAGGGAGGGGGGAAGAAGCACCTAGCTATTCAGATCTGGTCATTAAAATTCTGAAGAAGAGTATGGTTGTTATGAAGATCTAGTGACTACAGGGTACAGCAAAAGAGACCGTGCAGTTTTGAAGAGTCGGTACATCCCGTGTTGGGGGTAGGAATCTGGCAGGAGTCTCACTGTGTCGGAAAGTCGTGCCGTTTTCAGTCGTGACGATGGTTTAATCCTGACAACACCGGGGCTTCGCCGTCCGCACGTTCCATGAAAATGGCCGTTCTTTGGTAGCCACCAGCGGGCTTTCCGGCTGCAATTTGCGGCTTCTTCCTGTAGGGCTACCTGAAGTAAAATGTTTTTAAACATCGGCCTTACACCTTGGAAGAATTCCATGATCGAATTCGGGAGGAAATCGCCGCTATACTCGTCGAAATATGCAAAAATGCGGCAGAAAACTTCAGAAATCGCTTTCATCAATGTATCGCTGCTGGGGGCCATCTTCTTTCTTCAGGACTTATATTTTTTTAACAGTCCTTCAAAACTGAACTGCCTGTTTTTGCCGCATCATGTATAATAATATCTAAAATAAGCCATCTTTACTCCGCTTTACCTCGTCAATTGAAAAATAATCATATTTTAATTAATTCCCAATCCCTCCAAATGTGTAAATTGTACCAGATTGATAATTACAAGGAAGTGACACAAAAGCGAGTAAATAATAATGAAATTAAAATGACTTTCTAGCGAAACTTTCCCTCGGTATCGGAATGGCGTCTAGAGATTACTTTGGTATTATTACTTATTACCATTCGGCAAAGGCAGCAGAATTCTTCGAGAGCATTTAGCCTTAAAAGCTTGCATAAATTTGGGCGGTAATCTCGTGCTTGAGCTTCGTGGCAGACTATGAATATTCATCATAAACAATGTGGCGGAGCCTTTTAAAGGCGCTCTCAATGGCAAAAGCTCGCTGTACACTGTGGCACATGAACAGTAGCTGCATAAAACAATATTGTGATGATTTATGATATAAAATTTCAAAGTATAGATAAGTTTTTGACGTGAAACACATCCAGCGCGCTCGGGGGGATAAAACCAAATTTTGTGTAACAAGCGTAGCAAGATGGGACGACGCTCTTGCACGGAAACGGCGCTCCATTCGACCAGTCTCGTGACTCGTCGGCCCGGCCGCCAAAACTCTGTGCTGTATATTTATTTTATTCTCACTAAAATGGGCAATGGATCTGTAAATGATGATAAATATTTAATTTTCAATATATTTATTTGTGTATTTATTTTTAATGTTCGTTTGTTCAAAATCTTAAATCTCTGAAAATTTTTCACGGATTATTTGAAATTTTAACACAACGTTGCATTCGAATGCGCGTATATATATATATATATATATATATAGTGTACAGAGTGTATATATATATATATATATATATATATATATATATATATATATATATATATATATATATATATATATATACACTCCGTGCGTATGTCGTTTCCTTGGGTGTGTTAGGTTAGGTCTTTGAGGACGGGAATTACAACTCCTAAAAAAACAATCCCAAACCTTTTTATTCGGAATAGATAACAATAATATAATTATTATTGTTTTTTACTCTACAACACAAGGGATGCACCGCATCCAAAGCATGTATGAAGGGACCGCGGCTGGTAATTAAGTATGTTTTCTTAAACTGGTTGCACAAAGGTATATAATGCACCTATTACAAGAATCTAAGAAAAATAATTAATAACATGCACAGGAAGCTACCTGGTTTGAGATAATTCCCCGCGTGTGTGGCCTACTTTATTTTACGTTGCAAAGGAAGGCACGAAGAGCGCCCCCAATAATTGAACGAAGGGGGGAAATAAATCATCCTCGACAAACAATAAATTGGAAATAAGAAAAGTTAGTTTGGTGATTATTTACGGGTGGTTCAATAGATGAATAGGGGAAATTTTATAAGATATGGAATTAATAACATAAATGTCGTAAAAGGGATGAAAAATAAATTTGACTTAAAATAACTTTTGAGAAAATAATATAATGTTCGCACGCAATTTTCTATTTCTTTCTTTCCACACAGGAGGGCCAATGCAACCTGGGGATGCTATGTAGAGAGATGTTTCCATTGTACATAGTATAACAGGTTTTTTTGTTTCTGTTTTAATTTTTATTCTTTATTGATTTCAGTTACTGTACACTAACGTTTATTGTTTTTTGTTTTGTTTTGTTGACTTACATGAAATCAATCTTACAATGATTCATCTTTCATCAACGATCAACGATCAACGCTTTCCAATTTAATATTATACACTAATGATATCGTCAATGGCTTTATCACATCATATCAAACTGACTCCATATATACGGACTTCAGTAAAGCATTTGATAAAGTAAACCACAGAATCTTAATACGTAAATTAAAATTATTTTTATAAGCAATAATTGTTCGCCTGAAACACTCATCCACATTGAAAAAATCTCCTGATAAAAAATACATGACGCCAACGGGACTCGAACCCGTGTCCATTCAATTTCCGGTCGAAAGCTCTGACCACTGAGCTATGGAGGCTTATCTCTTACCCGCGAAATTATTCAATATATGCTAGTGTTTCATTCAACAATTACTGCTTGTTATATTTTTTTCACCTGAGAACAACCAACTTTATTTTATATGAGAAAGGCATTGTAAGTGCTAACTCTCTCACTAGATGGCGTTGAGACAAATTGTCTACATTTTTAGGTGAAATACTTGAACTTGTCAAATATTAATTATTATTTTTTTGATAAATTAATGTTTTTAAGACAAGATTTTATTTATGCATAGCACAAAGGATAACAATTATTTTTATAAGCAATAATTGTTCGCCTGAAACACTCATCCACATTGAAAAAATCTCCTGATAAAAAATACATGACGCCAACGGGACTCGAACCCGTGTCCATTCGATTTCCGGTCGAAAGCTCTGACCACTGAGCTATGGAGGCTTATCTCTTACCCGCGAAATTGGTGGTCAGAGCTTTCGACCGGAAATCGAATGGACACGGGTTCGAGTCCCGTTGGCGTCATGTATTTTTTATCAGGAGATTTTTTCAATGTGGATGAGTGTTTCAGGCGAACAATTATTGCTTATAAAAATAATTGTTATCCTTTGTGCTATGCATAAATAAAATCTTGTCTTAAAAACATTAATTTATCAAATAAATAATAATTAATATTTGACAAGTTCAAGTATTTCACCTAAAAATGTAGATAATTTGTCTCAACGCCATCTAGTGAGAGAGTTAGCACTTACAATGCCTTTCTCATATAACATAAAGTTGGTTGTTCTCAGGTGAAAAAAATGTAACAAGCAGTAATTGTTGAATGAAACACTAGCATATATTGAATAATTTCGCGGGTAAGAGATAAGCCTCCATAGCTCAGTGGTCAGAGCTTTCGACCGGAAATCGAATGGACACGGGTTCGAGTCCCGTTGGCGTCATGTATTTTTTATCAGGAGATTTTTTCAATGTGGATGAGTGTTTCAGGCGAACAATTATTGCTTATAAAAATAATTGTTATCCTTTGTGCTATGCATAAATAAAATCTTGTCTTAAAAACATTAATTTATCAAAAAAATAATAATTAATATTTGACAAGTTCAAGTATTTCACCTAAAAATGTAGACAATTTGTCTCAACGCCATCTAGTGAGAGAGTTAGCACTTACAATGCCTTTCTCATATAAAATAAAGTTGGTTGTTCTCAGGTGAAAAAAATGTAACAAGCAGTAATTGTTGAATGAAACACTAGCATATATTGAATAATTTCGCGGGTAAGAGATAAGCCTCCATAGCTCAGTGGTCAGAGCTTTCGACCGGAAATCGAATGGACACGGGTTCGAGTCCCGTTGGCGTCATGTATTTTTTATCAGGAGATTTTTTCAATGTGGATGAGTGTTTCAGGCGAACAATTATTGCTTATAAAAATAATTGTTATCCTTTGTGCTATGCATAAATAAAATCTTGTCTTAAAAACATTAATTTATCAAAAAAATAATAATTAATATTTGACAAGTTCAAGTATTTCACCTAAAAATGTAGACAATTTGTCTCAACGCCATCTAGTGAGAGAGTTAGCACTTACAATGCCTTTCTCATATAAAATAAAGTTGGTTGTTCTCAGGTGAAAAAAATGTAACAAGCAGTAATTGTTGAATGAAACACTAGCATATATTGAATAATTTCGCGGGTAAGAGATAAGCCTCCATAGCTCAGTGGTCAGAGCTTTCGACCGGAAATCGAATGGACACGGGTTCGAGTCCCGTTGGCGTCATGTATTTTTTATCAGGAGATTTTTTCAATGTGGATGAGTGTTTCAGGCGAACAATTATTGCTTATAAAAATAATTGTTATCCTTTGTGCTATGCATAAATAAAATCTTGTCTTAAAAACATTAATTTATCAAAAAAATAATAAATTAAAATTGTTGGGAGTGAGAGGGAGCATGTTTGAATGGTTTAAGAGAGAAGGTACTTAGCGGTAAAGGTTGATTCATTCACTTCTTACAAATTTGCGGCATCAAGTGGAGTACCGCAGGGATCTCATCTGGGCCCAATATTATTTTGTTTGTTCATCAATGACATAGTGAATATTTTTAGCAAAGTCAAAGTTCTGTTATTTGCCGATGATTTGAAGATCTACAGAATAATTAAGATGATAATGATCGCGCTATTTTGCAATCGAATCTGAATAAACGATTTGCTTGGTGTTCGGAAAATGATTTGCAACTAAATATTAGTAAATGCCAGATTATTAGTTTTAACAAAGGTAAAAATCCTCTTCATTTTTCTTATTTCATTAATGGCGCTAATCTTCTTCGAGTCTCACAGATTCTAGATCTCGGTATCTTACTCCACGAAAGTCTACAGTTTAACTTACACGTCGATGAAACTACTAGCGATGCAATGAGAATGCTCGGTTTTATTTTAAGAATGGGGGCAAAGTTTAAAAATGTGTTAACTTCAAAACATTTATATTGCTCATTAGTACGAAGTAAATTAGAATATAAGTCAACAGCATGGTCACCGTTCTACAAAGTTCATTCTCAAGCCTTAGAAAAGGTACAAAATAAATTTCTTCGGTACATCAATTTTAAAATGAATATTTCCATCGAATTTATAAATTATAATAACTTACGTACCGAAACCAGACTTCTCAAACTATCGGATAGAAGAGTTCTAACTGATATATTATTTGTATTCAAAATTATCAAATCTCTCATTGAAAGCCTTGAATTATTGGAATTAATTTATATGAATGTACCTGCCAGACAAACTCGGAGCATAGACACTTTTAAATGTATCAATAACCTCAATACTAACTACTCTATGTATTCACCAATTCCAAGAATTCATCACAAATTTGCAAACAAATATTGTAAACTTATCGATATATTTGGTGTTAATAACTTTGTGAGTTTCAAAAGGCAACTAATTTTAGACCTATTTGCTAGTTATTAAATTGTATTATTTATTAGCTTTAAAAAAAGGTCTTGCCTTCATACTTTGTTTACTTTACCATTTTATTTTCTAATTACCTTATGAGTAAATTATATTTAGCTATTTTATCCATGTACATGTTACACTTACATACATATACTGTCAACTTACTATGTAAAAGCCCGATAGGGCGTTAATAAATAGATAATAATAAATGCAACCAAAGCATTTATCGAGATATTTTTGCTCTATTAAACAAGTCGTGTTTACAAAATATTTTCACAATTTTCGAATGATTATTATTGTTTTTTAATATTAGCTCCCTCTAACATTCGTATTTACATATCTCCTTTTCAAACCATCTTTGAACGCTTACTACGGGGCCTTAAATTGTGTTTTTTTCTCAATTTATTCATTAAAAATAATATGTGGTATTTGCTGCACGTTTCATCGTATAAGATACTCACAGTATCGCCCTGGTGTAAGACCACCATACAGAATTGTAAAGTTGCTTTAAATGGCTAAAGCCGGTTATTTGGTGACCAGATCTGAATAGCCAGAACAGCATCCCACTAGCTACAGCCTTACAACATATCCCGATCGGGAATGCCGGTCTCACTGGCTCCATGTGGTTGGGAGCATTTGGAACTTTTGTGAAGTAAGTAAATTAATTGAGCTTACTTCTGGCACACAGATACTCCTACAACATAACCTCGATCAGCGTATGTCTTCAGTTGGTCTGGTGAAGAAAAAAATTACTAATAAAAATATTGCAAATTTTTTAAGAATCTCTTCAAATTATTCGTAATGTTGTTAAAATCGGGATTGTAGACGACCCTCAACGAATAAAATGATAGGTTTCGTGATAAACTTTTAGTAAAATACCAAGATTTTGTCACGATGTCGATTATAAAATGTCTTGGAACTAGTTATTTCAAAACAAATATATTTTATAACTTTTATTTATTCTGTGCATTGTTTATTACAGTAATTGAGAATGTTTAAACCACCAAGCTCGTGCCCGTGTTGTGGTGGTTGGTTAAATAATATTATACTTGCAATATAAAATACTAGCTATAGCTTAAAAAAAACTTTGTTGGTTTTTGATAGCTTAACCTAGTTTCAGACCCGATATAATCGATACGATGCCCGATGGTAAAAGCTGCCCCAATTAAAACAATATAAGCCAACGGTGAAAGTATAGAAGTGTAAAAGCTGATAATTTGTTTCAGATGTAATCACCCCATTGGGAACAATTAGGTCTACGATTTGTATTTACATATACTTATATATTGAACTGAAATAATAACAATAATATTTGGATGATTTGTATAGCGCTGCTTTTGTAAAAACATCACGTCAGGGACACCGTGCAATTAATCAAATAATCAGAGAAAAGTATGATGTTAAGTTTTCATGAAGAATCATATTAGACACATGACGACTAACTGTTAAAAACTTAACGAACCTGAACCAACAACCAACCAAACTGAATAGTTTTTTTAATCAAAAGATATGGCAAATATCTAATAGGGAAAGGTATGTGCAGAAGATATAGCAAATATCTAGTAGGGAAAGGTATGTGCAGAAGATATAGCAAATATCTAGTAGGGAAAGGTATGTGCAGAAGATATAGCAAATATCTAATAGGGAAAGGTATTTTTTTTTTTTTTTTACAGTATTACCGCACAAGAGTCCCAACTGCTCCCGTCTGGAGCCAGTGAGACTATGGCATCCCCAATTGGGGTATGTTGTGAGGCTGAGGGTATTGGGGAGGGGAGGGAGATGGGGAAGAGGAAGGTGGGGAAGTACCTGGCTATTCAGATCTGGTCACCAAACACGGCTAAAGCCATTTCAAGCAACGTTTCAATTCTGAATGGTGGTCTTACACCAGGGCGATACTGAGAGTATCTTCCACTCTGGAACGTGCCGCAAATATACTATATATTATTTTAAATTAATTAATTAAATTAATTGTGAAATAACACAAATTAATCAAATAAAATTTATTTGCGCACGCCGGGTTCGAACCCGCGACCTTCGGATCTGTAGTCAAAAGCGTATACCACTAGACCACGCCGGCCGTCGAAGGTATGTGCAGAAGATATAGCAAATATCTAATAGGGAAAGGTATGTGCAGAAGATATAGCAAATATCTAGTAGGGAAAGGTATGTGAGGAAGATATAGCAAATATCTAGCAGGGAAAGGTATGTGCAGAAGATATAGCAAATATCTAATAGGGAAAGGTATGTGCAGAAGATATTGTATAATTTTCAGGGTAATTATGTACCACTAGTGACATCTATGAAAGCTAAATTATATTATTTATGAAAGGTTCGCGCCTCTGCTAATTGCTTGATTAAATTCTGTCAGCAAAGACGATCTCTGTTTTGCGGCTTATTGAATTTGAATGTCAACAGTCTTTTGTCAGGTTATAAAAAGGTGGTCTTTGCTTAAAAACACCGCTCTTATTCATAAACAATCAAAGGTTTCACCTCTCCGAAATAACTACGGGAACTAGTACCTGTACCCAGAGTAGTTATTAAAAAGTGCTTAATCATACCTGTGAAATTGGAAGTTTATTGTCAAATAAAAAGTGATTCAGTTTAACTCTCAAGAATCTGAGTTATTATTTCTAAGGACCCCAATTTATAACATGGTCCTAGCGATCCGGATATTGTAATCCAAGCGAGATTACAGAAATTTAAACAAAAACCAAGCGGCCAAAAATATTGAAGAGATCCTTGAGAGATCAAGCTGGAAGTAGCTGGAAGTCTGAGAACCTGGAAACACGCCATCGCATCGGACAGATAAGTCCAATCCTTCCAAATCCAACTCCTATCACATCTAGAATCCCCAAAATATCCTTATTATTTTATTCAAATAATAATATTAGAAATAATTTGTTACAAGATATTCCGATTTACTGTTTGTCAACATCATAAAAATTGCAAGTCATAACTTAATTTTGTATGACATTTCACAATAACAATATTACCTACGTGTTTTATGTGCAGATTTTATCGAATATAGTAAACATTGTAAGGATTTTGTCATCATTTCTTTCAAATTGGAGTATTAATACGCGAATAATTGACCAGTTTTAGTGAATTATTGTAGTGATCATTTAATTATCGGAAATTTATTGTCGCGATTCATAATACGATGGAGAAATTGAAAGGATTAGTGAACAAACGCGGAGTTTTAAGGGGAAAATTAACCAGATTCAATGATGCATTGAATACTCTTTCAGCTCACGAAATAAAACTAAGATATGACAGAATTAAATCTATAATTGATGAATTTGAAGTTATTCAGGATGAAATTGAGGAAATCTCAGATGTAAATGAAAGCGAAAATGCTTCTCAGAGAGAATCATTTGAAAATCAATATTATTCATTAATGGCAACGGCCAAAGGTGCATTAGAATCCGTAGAACAATCGAGGGTAGAAATAAAATTACCTGACCTAAAGTTACAAGAATTCCATGGAGGTCAGAAAAATTGGAACACCTTTGTAGAAACTTTTAAGACTCTGGTTCACAATAATAATTCGATAAATAATGTACAGAAATTTTATTATTTGCAATCTTGCTTAAAGGGAGAAGCAATTAAAATCATTTCGAATTTAGAAATCTCTGATTCTGGATATCAAGGAGCATGGGAACTATTACATGAGAGATATTCTAATTTAAGGGCAACTGTACATAAGCATATTCAATTCATATTCCAAATGAAGGAAATGAAGCAGGAAGATGCAGTCGCATTGCGGCGATTGATAGATGGAACTAACGTTAACTTAACACAACTTAGGAGTTCAAGTAAATCAATGGGATGCTTTAATTATTTACATAATTTCAAACAAATTAGACGTGATTACTAGAAAACATTGGGAACAAAGCCCTATTGAAGGGAAGTTGCCAACACTGAACAACTTAGGAGTTCAAGTAAATCAATGGGATGCTTTAATTATTTACATAATTTCAAACAAATTAGACGTGATTACTAGAAAACATTGGGAACAAAGCCCTATTGAAGGGAAGTTGCCAACACTGAAAGAGTTCTTGAAATGTTTAGCTTTACGAGCTCAAACTTTAGAACTTATGCAAACTACGGACAAAAAACCGCACAGCCAAATTAAATCACATTTAGGGATTAATAATAGGGAATCAACTGTGTTATTATCTGTAAAAAAGGGAAAATGCACATTCTGTGGTGAGGATCATCTGATCTTTTACTGCAAAAAATTTCTAAAATTAAAAATATCGGAAAGGATAGAAGCCTTGAAAAAGAGTCGAGCATGCTTCAAATGTTTGAAGCCGGGTCATCTTGCACAGGATTGCAGGATCACCTTTAAATGCAAACGATGTGACAGTAATGATCACAATACGTTGCTTCATAAAGAGGGATTCCGTGTAGAATCTCCAAATTTAGGAACTGAGGCAGAAGATGTCTCAGTTAACAATCATTCTGCCGTAGGTAAGGCAGAAAATTTAGTATTGTTGTCTACGGCGTTAGTAGGTATCGTGGGTAGCGACAATAATTTATATAAGGCAAGAGTACTAATAGACTCTGGAGCACAATCCAATTTTATGAGAGAGGATTTTGCAAAAAAATTAAATTTAAAATTTAATCACATAAATAAGCCGGTATCGGGCCTATACAATAATGTTACACACATAAGGAAAAGTGTGTCGGTAGACTTTAATTCTTTAAGAACCAACTATAAAAATACAATATCTTGTCTGATATTACAGGAAATAACGACAAGTCTGCCGCAAACATCAATACCAAGAAACCAGATTAAGTTGCCTCATGGATTAGAATTGGCAGACCCGAATTTCAACATCGCAGCGCCTATCGACATCTTGTTGGGGGCTGAAGGGTTTTGGGACATCCTGACCAATGATAGAATGAAGTTGGATACCGGTCCCACACTTCAACGAACACAACTGGGATGGATCGTCTCAGGACCGACCAACGTATATCCCAACCAAAGGCCAGTATCACAATTCTGTAGCTTATCCATAAATAAACTAAGCAATCAAATTGAAAAATTTTGGAATCTTGAAGAAGTCAACCCCATGAAATATCAAAATCATGAGGAGAAAGCTTGCGAGGCTAATTTCATAGCTACTCATGCAAGAGAAGAAGACGGTAGATTTACAGTAACTTTACCACGCCGTCCTTGTATTGATCAATTAGGAAACTCATTGACAACAGCGGAGAAAAGATTCCAAAACTAAGAAAGAAAATTATCTTCAAATACCGAATTAAAATCGCAATATGTACAATTTATGCGAGAATACCAGGAACTAGGTCACATGGAGGTATGTGATAAACTAGAAGGAGATCATAACTCATCTTTCTTACCACATCACGCCGTCATTAAGGAATCGAGCTCCACCACGAAGGTGAGGGTTGTTTTTGACGAATCAGCCAAAACTTCCAAAGGAATTTCCCTGAATGACGCCTTGATGGTAGGACCTGTCATTCAAAAGGATTTATATACCCAATTGTTACTTTTCAGAAAACACCAATATGTCATGACAGCTGACATCGAGAAGATGTATCGGCAGATAAACGTGAGTGCAGCTGACCGCAACTTGCAGAAAATAGTCTGGCGCGAATCACCGGAAGATGAGATTCAGCATTACAAGCTGAAAACTGTGGGTTAAGTCCTTCCTCTTTCCTAGCTACAAGATGCCTACAACAAGTTGGTATGGATAACCAAATTACTTTTCCTAAAGCTAGTCAAGTCATAAAAAACAATTTTTACATGGATGACCTATTGACCGGAGACGATAATTTGGAATCCTGTAGAAATTTAAAAGGTCAATTAATTGACATATTGCTGTCTGCATGCATGAGGTTAAGAAAATGGAGATCTAATATCTTGGATTTGTCATCCGAGTCGGGCCAAGCTGAAATTGCCGGACAGAACAATTGTGAAAAAATTCTATCTGACAAACCCAAGAATGAAAAAATTCTGGGATTAATCTGGAATAATGAGTTAGATTATTTTTCTTATGTTATAACAAAACCATCAAAGCATAGTGAAAATAAACGCCAAATATTGTCAAGCATAGCATCAACATTTGACCCATTGGGGTTACTTGGACCAGTTATTGTTGTGGCGAAATTAATAATGCAAAGGTTATGGCAATCCAAGGCTTCCTGGGATGAAGTATTACCAAATGAAATACTGATGCCATGGAGAAGTTATATAAATGAATTAAACCAATTGAATGAATTGAAGATTGAAAGGAAAATTGTATGCAAGCACCCTAGTAATATTAAATTACATGGATTTTGTGATTCCTCTGAAAAGGCTTATGGAGCCTGCATTTATATCACATCAATGGATCACAATGGCAAGCAACATTCTCATTTAATAACATCCAAATCCAGAGTAGCGCCATTAAAATGCATATCATTACCCAAGCTGGAACTATGTAGCGCTGTATTACTAGCAAAACTAATAAAAAATGTCAAACAAGCATTAGGTATGATGGAAGTAGATACATATTATTGGAGTGATTCCACGATAGCGTTATGTTGGATAAAAGGTCAACCAGCACGTTGGAACACATTCGTAGCACAAGCGTTACTGGCCGAAATAAGGTTAAAATTTTGGCCGATATTCGGTAAAAACACAGTAAAACGAATATTACATAACTGTATAATATGTTTTAGATGCCGCCCCGTCGTAGGCCAGCAAATTATGGGTAATTTGCCTATGGACCGAATAACCCCTAGCAGGCCTTTCTCTGTAACCGGTTTGGACTACGCGGGTCCGCTCCAAATCAAAAGTGGAGTTCTGAAGAGAGCTCCTCAATTAAATCGTATCTATGCATTTTTGTTTGTCTTGTTACTAAGGCTGTCCATTTAGAGCTAGTAACAGATTTATCTAGCGAAACTTTTTTTAATTGTTTGAAACGGTTTATATCTCGCAGAGGTCAACCCAAGAAAATATATTCCGACAATGCTTCTACTTTCAAAGGAGCATGTAATAAACTGGAGGAACTTTATGCCAGTTTGAGAAAAAATGATGACAAAATTCAGGAGTATTTAGCAAATAGGTCAATAGAATGGCATTTTATCGCTCCACGCGCACCAACGCAAGGAGGTCTGTGGGAAGCCGCAGTCAAATCTGCCAAATATCACTTGTATAGAATTACTAATTGTTCATCTTTAACTTTTGAGCTTTTTTATACTGTACTATGTCAAGTCGAAGCGTGTCTCAACTCCAGACCCTTAACACCACTGTCTAACGATCCTAATGATTTAAATCCTATGACTCCTAACCATTTCCTTATGGGCACAAATGCATCTGTTATTCCAGAAGAAGATGTCCGAGATGTACCATACAACAGACTAAATCAGTATCAAAAAATGACAGAACTAATTCAATCCTTTTGGTTCAGGTGGAAAAAGGATTATCTGGGAGAGCTTCAACGGAGGAACAAATGGCAAACCAGCAACCAGAGGTCCCTCCAGGAAAATGATCTAGTTATTTTGAAGGAAGATAACTTACCCCCCACTCTATGGAAAATGGCTCGTATACTATCCTGCCATCCTGGAGCTGATGGAATCACAAGGGTAGTCACCCTCCGGACATCACAAGGGACGTTCGTGCGACCAATTACAAAAATCTGTCTGCTACCCGTAGAGGACAACCTTAAACGCCAATGACTGCTTCGTTCAACAAAGGGCGGTATGAAGAAACACCACGATCGTGCACTTTATGTTTTTTCGTTGCACGCCACAAACTGATGTAACCAAATTGATGACCCTGGCTCAAATTGATGAATCCTCGTGCAAAACTGATGACCCCTCGTGCACAAGGTTATTGTCATGGAAATCATAACAAGGAACCCATCCAGATGGAATTAGAAGATGAAGCCAATCAAGATTTGTGTTGTGTTGTTAAAAACTGAATTCTTTATATTTTATATGTATTTTGTTTTTTCTTTCAATGATTTTAGAGTTTAAATTTTTATTTTTTTATTTTGGTTAATATTAATGTTTATATTATGTAGTTATATAATTTTTCTTTTATTAGAAAGAACCTTAATTGGTGAATTAAGTTTCTTTCGGGGGGTGCATGTATAATTTTCAGGGTAATTATGTACCACTAGTGACATCTATGAAAGCTAAATTATATTATTTATGAAAGGTTCGCGCCTCTGCTAATTGCTTGATTAAATTCTGTCAGCAAAGACGATCTCTGTTTTGCGGCTTATTGAATTTGAATGTCAACAGTCTTTTGTCAGGTTATAAAAAGGTGGTCTTTGCTTAAAAACACCGCTCTTATTCATAAACAATCAAAGGTTTCACCTCTCCGAAATAACTACGGGAACTAGTACCTGTACCCAGAGTAGTTATTAAAAAGTGCTTAATCATACCTGTGAAATTGGAAGTTTATTGTCAAATAAAAAGTGATTCAGTTTAACTCTCAAGAATCTGAGTTATTATTTCTAAGGACCCCAATTTATAACAGATATAGCAAATATCTAATAGGGAAAGGTATGTGCAGAAGATATAGCAAATATCTAGTAGGGAAAGGTATGTGAGGAAGATATAGCAAATATCTAGCAGGGAAAGGTATGTGCAGAAGATATAGCAAATATCTAATAGGGAAAGGTTTTTTTTTTTTTTTTTGTAATTATTTTTTATTTTTAATAATAAGTTTACATGGTACATAATTCATTTTACATCTTGTATTTTTTTACTACTCTTCCATTGAAAGCATTTGCTTGTGTATGGAAGGGGAGTGTACATAAATGTTGTTGTTAGTTAGTACTTAAATAATTCTTTTTACATAAATGTATGTTTGCTGTAGTATTTTTGTTGATAGTAGTGATGGATAATAAATTAATTTATTAAATTTAAAAAAGAAAGGAAGTTATGGAAAACTAAGGATATTTGTGAGATTAATTAAATGACAGTAGTTTTTTTTCAGAATATTTTTAAAGTGTCTTTTGACAGAGAGCAGTATTCGGGTTTTATCATTAATGCTTCTGATTTCTTCTGGTAGACGATTGAAAAAAGTTCTTCCCTGGTAAGTATAATGATGTTGTGCAAAAGACGTATTTAGTTTTGGGCATAGAAAAACATGTCTAAGTCGCGTTCTGCTTTTATTTAAAAATTGATATTTATCTTTTTCTTTTATAATTTGGATTAATGAGTTTTTAATATATAGGTCTTTAAATGTAGGGACTTGAAATTCTTCAAACAGGCGTTCTGTTGGGTAGTCAAAGGATTTTTTTAATATAATTTTAATAATTGTTCTTTGTATAATTTCAATTGGAAGAAGGTTACATTTATACGCGGATCCCCAACTAATAATAGCGTATTGTAAAGTGGATTGAACTAAGGCATAGTAAATTAAATATAGATTTTTTATCGACAGAAAGTTTCTAATTCTTAAAAATATATATATTAATTTTCTAATTTTGTTTACTACTTGACATATTTGTTCCTTCCATTTCAGATTGTTATCAATAATTACTCCTAGATATTTAATTTTATTTGTTGTTTTTAGTACTGTACAGTTTGATTTGCAATAGTTTTGGCTGTGAATTTTAGTATTATTATGTATGACAATGTTAAAATTTTTAGGAGTATCATTTGTATGGATTGCAAATGGAATTACAAATGTCTTTTCATTATTAAGTGACAGTAAATTAGTGTCGAAAAAATTCTTGAGCGTGTTGATGTCTTCTGTGGCCTTTAATTCTACATTTTCCCAAGTCTTATCACTTATTATTAATACTGTATCATCGGCGTATGACGTAATTTGACCGTGTAAAGGTTGAAAAAAAATATCGTTTACATATATAGTAAATAGAATTGGTCCAAGCACTGTACCTTGGGGGATTCCAAAGCTTGTAATCTCTTGATCACTATTAACACCATTGATTTTTACTACTTGAGGACGGTTTTTTAAGTAGTCGGTGATCCATTTAATCGCGTTGCCTTTTATGCCGATATTATTCAATTTTTTTAATAGCATCTCATGGGATATGCTATCGAATGCCTTTCTAAGGTCAATAAATATACCCGCACATTTTTTACCTTTATCTAATGATTCGTAAATGTATGAAGTTACGTTAGCAATAGCATCTTGTGTGCTGAGTGATTTTATAAAGCCAAACTGGTTTTTGTGTAATATTTTATTATTATCTAGAAAATTTACCAATTGTTTTTTTACTATTTTTTCAAAGATCTTTCCTATATTAGAAATAAGACATATTGGGCGATAATTCGTTGCTTGATGTGGATCTCCAGATTTGTAAATAGGTGAGATTATTGTGGTTTTGTAGTTCATTGGAAAAATTCCATTTGTTAAACTTAAGTTTATTAAATGAGTGATAGGTTTTATTAAGTGAGGTTTCATAGTTTTTAACATGTGTGTCGTAATAGAATCAAAACCGGGGGACGAACCTCCTTTCATATTTTCTATTATTTTCGAGATTTCACATTCTGTTGTTGTTTCAAAAATTGAAAGTATATTACGTTTCTGTATATTTGTATTTTTATGGTTTTCTTGGTTTGAAGGTTTATGAATATTTTTCGCAAGATTTTTCCCAACATTTGCAAAGAAGGAATTAAATATGTTTGCACATTGTTTAGGCTGTATATTGGCATCTATAATTTTTTTATCATGTTCAATGTACTTAATGTTTGTGTTTTTTTTGTATTTTCTATGGCAAAATTAACAGTTTTCCACATTTGCTTATGGTTATTATCTGAAGATAATATTTTATTTTTAAAATACTCTTCTTTACTTTTTTTAATATAAGATGTTAATTTATTTTTATATTTTTTATAGAAAATATTATATGCTTTTTCATCTTGGGGATTTTTTAAAGTTATTTTGTAAAGTTTTTCTTTATTTCTGATAGATATAATAAGTCCTTTGGTAATCCAAGGTTTTAAACATCTTAATTTTGATTTTATGTGTGTTGTTATCTCAGTTGTCGAATTTTTAATGTGTTGTGACATAATATTTTCGAAGTTAGTCGAACAAATTTCAGTATCATCACTGTTTAAAACATTATTCCAATCTTCCTTTTTTAATTTTTCAGAGAGAATAGTCATATCTATTGTTGATTTTTTGGTTATTAAATTATGTTTTTTATGTTTAATATTATTATTATACAGAAGTAAGCATGAGTGATGATCAGTTATGTTAGTTTTCCAAACAATTGATTTTATTTTGTGAAGATCTTTAATGTTTACATTTGTCCAAATGTGGTCTAAACAAGATGGAGTATGTTCTTTTATTTCCCTAGTATTTTTATTTATGCAAGATATAAAATTTTGTTCAGTCATACAATTGATGTATTCATTTTTGTTATTATTTTCTATTTTTTCATTAATATTAACGTTAAAATCTCCTACGACGAAGCAAAGTTTATTTTTTAATTTTAATAATATGTATTTGAGGTCATTAATAAATGTAATAATACTCGAGCCATGCGTTCTATAGATAGCTATTAGATGGTATATGGATTTGCCGAGTTTGAAATGTACTTCGATGCAGTTTACTAAGTGTATTGGATGTTCTATTATGTTAACAATACTAAATTTATTGCTTGCAAATATTATTATTCCGGAATTTTTATTGATGTCTACTTTGGTAGAAATATAGTTGTACTCAGGTAAGTTATAAGACGGTGACTCAGCGTTCGTAAATGTTTCGGATAACACTATAAAGTCCGGTTTTTTAATTAAATTATTTATTTTTAGAATTAATTCATCTAAATTTTTTTGAACGCTACGGATGTTTATGTGCATAATAATTATATCATTGATGTTTTTAGAAATAATTTTGTTACACGAATCGGTACATATACATTCATATTCTTGAATTTTAATATTTAACTCTAATTCGTTACTTAAGAAATCATCCATTTAATGCATTTTCGGTTGTATTATACAAAATTATTTATAAGATTTTTATTCAATGTCGTAGTTAATTCTTTCTTTGGCTAATTTAAGCATGTAAGATCGGAACTTACATGTTTCGCTATTTGTTCGGTGGTCTACTTCATTCATTTTACTGTTCAAGGAGTTTATTTCTTTCTTCTTGTTAGCTGAGTTGCAGTTAGCGCATTTGGGTGGCAGTTCCAGGGATTTACACTCGGAGATGGGATGATCTTCTGAACAGTGCTTGCATGTTGGTTTATTCATTCTATTGTAGCATTTTTGTGCTGTGTGTCCAAATCTTTGACAGTGGAAACATTGGGTAAGAGGATTGCAGTCTTCTACATAGATTCTCATGAATCCTAGATGAATTTTTTTTTTATTAATAAGATGTAGTCTCATTTCGGGATTTTTTTGTAGTATTAAGTTTTTGCTGTTAGTTTTTTTGTTTGTAATGATGGCCTTAACTTGTAATATTTCTTTGTCTTGGTATTTTTCACATATCATTTTGATGTCGTTGTTTTGTTCAATGATGTCTTCTAAGAATTCTTTTTCGGTATAGTCTTTGTCAAGACCTTTGAATATTACGCATGGATCCGTTTTCAGAAGTACCTCCGCTATTATGGTTTTGTCGACTTCATTTATCTTATCTTTTAATTTTTTTGCGTCTTCTTTTTCTGGGCATGTTATTATAAGGTTTTTTTTTGTTTTTTTAATTTCGCATACTCGAATTCCCAACTGCGATATTTTAATCTTTTGTATTTTCTCTTTTATTTTTTCAGTGTCTTCTTCTTTTAAGCTTTTAATTATTATAGGAAATCGTTTTTCTTGCGTTTGTGATATTAAGTTTTTTACTGCAGAAGAGTAAGGTATGTGCAGAAGATATAGCAAATATCTAATAGGGAAAGGTATGTGCAGAAGATATAGAAAATATCTAGTAGGGAAAGGTATGTGAGGAAGATATAGCAAATATCTAGTAGGGAAAGGTATGTTCAGAAGATATAGCAAATATCTAGCAGGGAAAGATATAGCAAATATCTAATAGGGAAAGGTATGTGCAGAAGATATAGAAAATATCTAGTAGGGAAAGGTATGTGAGGAAGATATAGCAAATATCTAGTAGGGAAAGGTATGTTCAGAAGATATAGCAAATATCTAGCAGGGAAAGGTATGTGCAGAAGATATAGCAAATATCTAGTAGGGAAAGGTATGTGCGGAAGATATAGCAAATATCTAGTAGGGAAAGGTACGTGCAGAACATATAGCAAATATCTAGTAGGAAAAGGTATGTGCAGAAGATATAGCCGATATCTAGTAGGGAAAGGTATGTGGAAAAGATAATATCAAATATCTAGTAGGGAAAGGTATGTACAGAAGATATAGGAAATATCTAGTAGAGAAAGGTATGTGCAGAAGATATAGCAAATATCTAGTAGGGAAAGGTATGTGCAGAAGATATATCGCAAATATCTAGCAGAGAAAGGTATGTGCAGAAGATATAGGAAATATCTAGTAGAGGAAGGTATGTGCAGAAGATATAGGAAATATCTAGTAGAGAAAGGTATGTGCAGAAGATATAGCAAATATCTAGTAGGGAAAGGTATGTGCAGAAGATATATCGCAAATATCTAGTAGAGGAAGGTAGGTGCAAAAGATATAGCAAATATCTAGTAGGGAAAGGTAAGTGCAACTTTATTTAATTGTGTTTTAAATTATAAAATATAGGTCATCAAATAAACATAAATGTTAGTACCTTTATTAAAAACGGCTTTCTAATATGTACCTATAAATATTACCTTAGTACATTCGGGGATAATGGGGGTTTAAGTATATTTTCCCGGAACAAAGATCAATACAATGACAAACGGTCAACTTTGGTTGAATGTAAAATTAGCCACCCGATGTCGGAAACTGCGCAGTAAAGTTATCATCAAACAATAAATTGAAAAATGGTGTCAGATAATGCCAAGGCAGTGGGGGCGGCAAGGGCCTAAATGCCATTTGAAGGTAGGGTGCCGAAAGGGCACACTTGTTGCAAATGTTAATGGAGGATAAGCCGATACTTGATACGGATCGCTGCCACGTATCTCCGCAACTTTATGTTCGCCTGATACATTTTTGTTATTGTTCTAAATCTAATCTGGTATGACCATAGATATTAGAAACGAGGGAGATGGGAATTAACCATTATTAGCGGATCATACTGCTGCAAATCACATCCCACCCCACTTTAGGACTTGTGTCTCTGTAGTAAGCATTAAAAAAGAAAAAAAAGATGGGTTAAAGGGAGATATGTTAATACGAATGTTAGAGGGAGCGCGCTAGTATAAAAAAATACGTTTGTAATTAATATGCATAAGTGAAAATATTTAATGAAGCAGGACTTATTTAAAATAGAGCAAAAATCTCTTACAAATGTCTTAAGTAGCATTTAATAAAACAATGTGAATTTTTATCATACCTACAACATGTTAAATAACAAAACAAAATGTGTTTTAATAATTTTCGGAGTATACTTCGCAATTTATTATCTGTATGGAATTTCATATAAATACCGTTTCGGCTCGGCAAAAGCGTAGATATTTACTTTAAGTAGTTATAGTTAAGGATTTAAAAGCTTAAAGTGTACAAGGAAAATATGTTAGAAATCGGTAGAAATTCGGGGGCTGAAGGACGGCTTAACCATACCAACGTTAAACCGGCGCGTAATAATCTGATAAGTAAAACCGAGTAAGTTTCGAAGAAATTCAGCGAAGGCCCTTAATCAGGAGTAGTTCGAGTATGGTAAATAAAACGTAAAGTGGAAAAGATTTACTTCCGAATTTCCAAAATTCTGTCTGCTAAAAGCTAATATCATTTTTGAACAGCTAAAACTTAATTTTCTAAAATCCACAGTACTCCCCTGTTGGCGTGAATAATGTAGGCACTAAATAGAATTGGTCTGAAAACTTTTTTGGCAGAATACTGCGAAAATAATTCATTTCAAGTTCGCTGGTAATTGGCGAAGGTTGGCTCCATATTTGCGGTTCCGCCAAATTGGATGTGAAAGTCTTCGCGGAAAAACTATTTCTTTCAATCGTAATGGATAAATTGCGTGTTATAAATGATCGGCGCCAAATGTTTTTCAATATACCTTGGGACTTGCAACGTGAGACCCAGAGAAAGCCCGGAATATAAAATTCCCTACATACGAATAAAATAAATATGTAATTTTTGCTAAAAACAGAATAAACATTGCATTACATCAGTGGCGTGTTATGTTTTTTTACTCTTCTTTCACGAAAGTCTCGTTTGAAAAAGTTAGTACGTATATTTATGCCCGATATATTTACTTTCTAAGTCTTAAGTAGTAGCTATAAAATAAAACTCAAGATACAATAAAGATAAACTTTCTGAGTTTTTTTCGTAAAAAAAACACGAATTTAGGAATTTTTTTAAAAATAAAAATCTATACCTAAATAGCGTCAATTATCAAAAAAAATTACTATCGTAGTGTCAAAAAATCTACTATAAAAAATAACAATTTCGGTATGTCTCTGTGTGTTCGGTTCAATAAACTCTAGAACTGCGATTTGCTTTGATTTTCAAAACTGGAACTGATTGTTGGAACCATCAGAGGAGCTATAAAGTAGTTACGAAAATTAGTTTAAAACTTCATGTAAGTCTATATTTGAAATGTCCATTTTGTTTGTTAAAATTTTCCACAGACGTTTTCAATTTTCAAGTATATTAATTAACGGTGTTGATTGACGAGGCAACAAATCATTTTTTATATATACTTCCAGCTTTACAAATTTTACAATTATAATATCGGTCATTTTATATATGATACGTGATTATGATAGACGATTTTTCACGAAAACGGTGCTATATAAATTAACCGAATATTGTTAGAATCACGTGATTTTTAACTTTATAATGTGAAACAGAAATTTAAAGCACACTGGAGGTGATGTTTTCACTAAATACGTTATAAAAGCGTTCGATAAATATTATAAATACATATTAACAAATACCAACATTGGTGATGCCATATCAAATCATAGTCGGCAACGCTTCTACGAGAAGATACATTTATTTACAGGCACAAAATTTCCGCATTAGGAAATTTAAAGCCGTGAGGATAATCCACGAGAAATAATAAAACAGTTTAATCATTTTCCTGAATATTGAAAACAATGGATATAATCCTGTGCCACGAGGCGGGCTTAAGTCGTTGGCGAGGATTAATTTAACAATTTGGAGACGAACAAGAGAGCGGAGGTAGGAACCTAAAATACGCAGACAAATAATACAAACAATGCAGACGTGACTTATGCATAAGATAATTTTTTTAACTGTTTTTCAGCTCGAAAATTATATGAAGTTCTCGATAGAAGAATTCTCGAGAGAAGATGAAAAGAAAATAACAGCAGAGAAGTGGATATAAGAGGAAAGAAAGGGAAAGTTTTTCGCGATTGGGAAGGAATTAAGGAGCTCAAGAACTATTTAACAAACGTACCAAAAATCATGATGGGTGAGAGTGACCATTCTTCTATAATTGACGGGATGATTGCAATATAATGTATTTATGTTAACCCTTTCCGGACGAATCCCGCGCACTGCGCGGAAAACATATTTAGTCAGAATGATCGTAACCCCGCGTACTGCGCGGGAAAGTGTCCAGCCTGTTGAAATCGGGAGTAAATTATCCCTCAACTATTTTTTTATTTTTTTATTATTTATTGAGTTAGTTTATACATTTGAATATAAACTAATATAAACAAGATCATATTTCATTTTGTAATTTTACATATTTTTACAATAAATATAACATTTCTTTTTAAATACATTCATTCTTCCTTCATTCTTCAGACTTTCAGGCATTTCATCATACATTTTTAGTCCTTTGTACATTAGGCAGTTCTGTGATTTTGTTTTTTTCATATGTGGCAATCTAATCCTATTTACATTTCTGGTTTCGTAATTATGAACATCTCTATTAAAAACAATTTCATCCTTAAAATATTTTGGCATTTGGTTGTTCATGATTTTATGTACAAAAATTAACACATTAAATAATAGTCTCTTTTTTATAGAAATCCAATTTAGCTGTTCTCTCATTTGATCTATGCTTGCGTATTTTCCTTTTCCTAGTATACATCTCATAGCTCTATTCTGTATAACATCTAGCTTGTTCAAGTTTCCTTCATTGGCCAAATACAACATAGTAGAGCAATAATCTAAATGTGGAGCAACTATAGTTTTATAAATCAGCTCTGTAGTGTTTCCATTTAGTTTATTTCTTAATCTTCTAAGAAAATTGACTTTTTTAGATACCTTCTTTAGCATATATTCAAAATTTGCTGCGAAAGTTAGTTTTGAATCTAGTATCACACCCAGGTACTTAATTTCATTTACTTTTTCAATTTTTTCGCCATTAATTGTCAATTTTGACTCTGTGTTATGCGTTTTGTTGCCTATTTCCATATATTTTGTTTTGTTGACATTCAGTTTTAATTTGTTTAATTTCAGCCATTTCGCTATATTTTGTAGGTCTTCATTTAATTTATTGATTGCATCTATGTACTCTTCACATGAAATATAGATTAATGTATCGTCTGCAAATAATCTAATTTTGCAATGTTTTATGGTTTTAATTATATCATTAATGTAAATAATGATTAATATTAATAATTATGATTATACCAGGTGTGTAAAATCCTCTGAAACGCAAATTACCCATTTTTAATTACACATTTATTCTAGATACGTATTCCTCCAATATTATTTGAATCTCATATTATGTCTATTGCTTGCTCGTAAGACAGAGTTAAGTTAAGCCGAGTTGGTTCAGGTCCGGCCCTGACAGTACCAAAATAGTTATATAATTCGAAAGGAACATACGTTCGCCAAATTTCTATAGGTTAATTCTTAATTAATTAATTAATTCAGTGCGCCCTACTGTCGAATTTGGCAGCCATCTCTGGTCCGGAGCCCCAAAATACCTGAAAAAAACCCTTGACTCTGTGCAGAAACGGGCGGTCCGTTTGATAGATTCCCCAATCTTAACAAACGGACTGCAATCTTTAGAGCACAGGCGTCAGGTAGGTATGCTGTCCTTGTTCTATCGGTATTACAATGGAAAATGATCTGAGGAACTAGCGTCATTGATCCCTTCGGCACCGGTGCGTAGTCGGGATACACGCCAAACGGGCGCCCAACATTTGTACACGGTTGACATTTGTCACATGAGAACGGGACGCTTCTACGATTCGTTCTTAGGTTAAACGGCTTTTAGGACGATCGTCGATGACGGAGACACGATATATCTTCGGGACTAGTACATGGTCCGAGTTAAGTATTTGTTTCAATTCATCATATCATGTTGTCCCCGACTTCTATACTTCCATCCACTTTAACAAAATTTATTCAGACACATTCTCCGTCGATTCGTTCTACACATCTAAACCACCAGAATGTCTCCATCACCGTTACATTTTCTCGTGGGTAATAATTATTCTAAGCATTTATTATTTTACGCCTCAAAGACTTCGATTTATTCCTTTCCTTTCGTCCTTTCTCTGACATTTCTATGATTCATTTCCGTACATCAGAGTTTGCACCAGAACTCCACTGTGTACCGCTAGCTTAATTTGACAACTTTCTCATTATTAACAGTGACTTTTCGAGACAGTGAGTAAAATAAATTACAAATTATTATTATAAAGTTATGAAACTCTAGGATTTATTGATTTTCGATTCAATTTAAGTTTATTTCATTGCTTTAAAAAAGCAGTAATATTAAACGGAACTAAAGACATCTTCACGCGATTCATGCAATGAAATTTTAATCTCCCTTTCAATTCAGTACTGTGGGTAATTTAATAATTCTTAGATTTCAGCACATATAAGGCATTCATAAACTTAAATTAATATGGGCACAATGGGAGAGGGTTTTTGAACCATTTCAGAACAGTTTTAAGAAAATCCACAGAGTGGAAAAGTGCCGTTGGCGGTATTAAACGGAAACTCGTTCATATACGGATGAATTTATCATAAATATAATGTATTAGATAATAAATACAAGTTGAATTTATATGCCAACACGTTATAAGTACAGCCTAGCTGCAGTTGACAGGCGGTTGGGCGGCGTAGAACAAATTGTTATCAAGTGTTATGAATTGCTGTTATGAAATGTATATGTAAGTGTATGTATGTGTGTATACATGTATGCATGTAGGTGCATACATGTACATTATTCTTTACTTACAGTGTGGTGTTCATCAATGTTGTGTTTGTCTGTAATTAGTGATAGTATCAACCAAGTTTAATTAATGTAATTGTATTTCGAGGGCTTTGATATGAATCACTGTTGACAAACCTAAAATAAAAAAATAAAAAAATAAAAAAAGTGTGGGATGTGTTGGATTGCATTAACGAAACGGAATAAAGAGTTTTAGTATAGGTATTTATTAATTGAAATAGAAGATAAATACTAATAAATCTAATGGAAAAAAGAAACAGAATGACACACAAAAAATAAGGAAGTTTTTTTTTTAACTATAGTGCAACTATTTTATAGCGTCTTTTAAAACTAATAAAGGATTGAATCTTCGTACCCAGGAACTGGAGTCGTAATAACTACATGGTAATAATATGTTGACGTGCTCTGAGCATTTGTATTAACCCTTCGGGCTAATTTGTTCGCTTTTGGGAACAGCTCATATAATCTCATAGAAATCGTTGTCTCTCCCTTACTATCATGGTTAGAAATATGATGGAAACGGTGTTAGAAAGCAAAAACACCACGCTTTATAATCAAATCTAGAAGTTAACCACAGAATAATTCTGTACCTCAGAAGTCAAAGATTGGTTGTCCAGTTTGTTGTGAAAACGAGTTATGTTTGAGACCTTTTTAGTTTTTTCAGTATCTACACGAGGTATGAAGACGGTTGTCCTACGACAATGTGAAACCAAGTTAGGTCAAAAGGTCTGGTATCCCTACAATGATCAAAGGAAAATTTTTAATATTTCCTGTCTCCTGAGGTACAGAATTAAAATGTACACCTCTATGAAACAAAAGGTTCCGAGCGGAAAAAACGGAGGTGATCATAATGTTTATAGTAAATTTATCTAGTAAAAATTGTTTTTTCATTATCAGTAATTTTAGTTCAGTGTTTAAACGGAAAAAAACATACCTAAGGTTGGCCATTTTAAAAATTTTTATGTTTGCATTGAAAATTTTAATATTATAATATTTCAAAAATTATATTGATTTCAAATAATAATATTTTTGCATAAAGCGTATTTCGTCATTTTACGAAAAAACAGTTTTTAGTTATTGCATACATTAAAAATAACTCAATTTATTTGGATTTTATTGCAAAGGGGGAATATTGAGACCTGGGACAGAATATGCCTGAGGGGTTAAAAAAATCTTTAGGTCTCATTAACTTATAAATTAATCAAACCTCATTACTCAGCATATTCCATTTATCTTATAGAAAATTGATTGGCTTGAAAACATCGGTAATGAAATGTTAAGAGCTCTAAAATACCAGCAACGAAAACTTTAATAAAATCTTATAAAAGTATTTAAAAAAATTCACGAACCTTTTTGTTTGTGTCACTTTAATTTTACAGTTAGATAATATACACAGGTTGAAAATTTTTATAAGTGGATTCCGGACACGAAATCGCACGTTTAAGGCAATCCCACAGTGGGCGGCGAACAGAGATTTATGGGGGCTGACCAGGGCGAACTTGGGCCAAGCCTGGCCTCGTTTTGTGGGGTAGTTTCTAAACTAGATCGGAAACTTGCGCTGATTTTAAAATGGATGAAAAATATTTTAAGCCAATTTTTACACGGCAAAGGAAATTATCGTATAACCCGGTAACCGGATTAGACTAGAACAGTAACAAACAAAACAATTATTTTTTAATGATAAACTTATCATTATTTAGAAATAGTGATGTTTATTTTAAATGCATCCACCGGAAGGATAATTTTATCTAGTTTCTAAAACAGTATTTGTTTTTACGGAAAATTAAAAAGTAAGATGTATATGGTGCATTTTAAATACTAGAAAGCATTGCAAACGGACAAATGTGTTGAATGTATTGAATGTATTGAATATATTGAAGGGCTAGGGCGATATTTATAAATATCAGTGCATAAACACCGTATTCCACGCTCATACCGCGTACCTTTAGGGGTCTTAATCTAAGGAGAAAAAAATCAAGGATATTTTACAAAAATTTTAATATTGCAAGAAAAATTCCAGTGTAATCGTAGATTTACTTTTGCGAGTAATGCACGTGTTCGGATAACAAAATTGTCCCCATCCCATTTAATTATTTTATTTACCTAAAATAATAACATTATTTAAAAAAAAAACTATAAAATCATATTTTTTAAAACGTTGTATGTTTCCCATCGGTCTATTTTCTTTTAATTCGTTCTTTGGATTGTTTGGAGGGTCAGAAAAGCTGTTAAGTGAAACGTTATTTAATAAGATAACGAGATAAAGAGCTGGGGGAAGGGGCCCCGTCAGACGGAGCGGGGACTAAGATGAAAGAGGAAATTACCGAACGTCTGTCAGACGGAGCGGATCGAACGGGAAATCGGAAATTAATCTTTTCTAATGGAGTAGGTACCAGAGTGCAAGAGCATATGAAAAAAAATCACAGTCGTGGCCACTTTAACAAAGTCGCACTCGCAGTGACAAAGCCGCAGTCGCAGTGACAAAGCCGCAGTCGCAGTGACAAGGCCGCAGTCACGGTGACAGCGGCAGCTAGGTAATAAAGATTTTGGGGTAAATGGTGTCATTTCCAGATTGTAGTGGCTTGTAATGATATAATATACTTTTTTTAAACGTTAATAGCGCACAAGAGACCCAAGTGCGCGCAAAAATTAGGGGTATGGAATCCCTGTTTGGGGTATGTTATGAGGCTGAAGGAGATGGAAAAGAGGAAGGCTGAAAAGTACCTGGCTATTCAGATCTGATCAATAAACAATCAAATAAGGCCATAGCTAAGGCCACTTCAAGCAACATTTTGAATAGAGTTGTGCAGAACATCTCATTCTCGTCAGTTTAGATACGAAAATATTAATGATAATATACATAACATACTTTAATACGCTAAACAAAATATTGGGCGTTGTGTTAATAACATATTTTAACAATAACTGAAAATGTATTTGAACGGAAGTGTGTTTTTTAGATAGCGGCAGCCGTGGGATACGATTTTTTTAAATAAATTTTAAATGAATCAAATTTGATAATGTTATAATAATTATTGAGTTCTGCAAGTATTTCTGTTATTTTTACAGTTATTAATGTGACAGCTGAACATTATAGAAATTTAAATGGGTGGGGATAAATAAAATCATATAAATAAGTCGTCGCCGTGTGGACATATCCACAGTTTGATAATGGCCTTAAAAGCCGAAACAGCTGTCACATTAAATCTGTAAAAATAACAGAAATACTTGCAGAACTTAATAATTATTATAACATTATAAAATTTGATTCATTTTAAATTTATTTAAAAAAATTAAATGGAGTTCTACGAATTAAACACCAAAATAATAAATAATAGTGGGACACGATCTCAAGCGGTGCGAACTTACTGTGAACACGGAGCGGAAATAACAAGCAGCTAAATTCTCCGAGGGAGAAATGCTAGTTTGGCCAAAACATCCAAAAAACATTCTAGGAACTTTCAAATTTTGCGGAAAAACACGATTTCTTTTTAACGAGAGAAATGAAAAACAAGGTAAATTGAAATATTTTCTAGATTAACTAGCAGTTTGTTTGTAGTTTTTTTTTTGTATTTCAAAGGTAATATGTTTCATTAACATGGTGGATTGTGTATTTGCACACACAACTCAACCATATTGGAATAAAACTGTATTAGAAAAACAATTCATTGGATACATTTTTCACAAAATTAATTATATGAGCTCATTTGTAATTTGTTTGATTTGATCGTGTTATAAATCTAAGGATAATTAATTAAAAAAATATAAACATAACGTAGCATTAAAAAAACGCTAAATATATATTTTTTTTCATATCCTCTAAAATTATTTTACGAGCTTCGAAATATTTGTACTGTGTCCTGGGAGTGTGATTGATTGATTTTATTAGTATGCGTTTATTGTTGTTGCATTTTATTAAGTACCCATTTCATACATTATTGCCAGCTCGGTCTTTGAACAATTTACAACCAGTTCTGTACCTACCTTCTACTATTTGTTACCTAATAAGTACATTTTTATTTTTATACCTTACGTTTTCTAAGATTAATAACTATTATATTATTTATGTTATAATGAAGACATTACCAAATCCAAACACGAGAAATAATTTCTCTATCGAGTTGGGCAGTTTCTTTAAAAAATATATCATTTCTTCGCTATCAGCCTCGAAATATCTTCATTTGTAAAGTATTGTTATGTGTTTGTATATTTAATAAAAAATAAAATAAAAAATAATAATAATCCCTTTTTACAATATTTGTAAGATTCACAAGAAATAAAATACGAATTTGAATAATTGTAAAATACTGAACTTTTAATTAATTAAGTGCTCAGATTTTCGCAAAAGAAATGAACACACTGAGAAAACTAATTGCTAATTTAATAAGAATCTCTTGAAATTGTTCGTAATCCGGTTAAAAACGGGATCGCAGACCTTTAAATAATGAATTGATATGTTTCCTAATAAAATTTTAGTAAAACACGAATATGTTATCGCGATGTAGGAACACGTGTTAATATTTTTTTTAATTATTTCGCATTTCGTCATTGTATATTATCAGGACAAATACAGGTGCATGAGCACGTGTATTAGGAATGTACTAAAAGTTTAACACGAAAAGACCGACAATACCGTTTTTAACCAGATTTTAATAAATCAGCAATACTTATTTTTCTGTGACCAAAATTTGAATTCAAATCTGCAACGAGTAATAACAAAACTTTAAACAGTTTCAATAGAATATAGTGATCCGGTTCGAGTTCTGTGCAGCTAATCGGCCGATTCAAATCCCATAAAAATTGCAAAAGCGAGAGATCTGTACGGGAAAGCATAAAAAGTTCTCGAGGAAAATACTCAACCCTTTCAGACCGCAATTAAAACTGGTTGAAATAAAAAAGATACAAACCTTGTAGAAATTATTCGATTTTTTTCTCGATACTTAATAATTACCGTAATTAAACGGTAATTTCAGATATTTCAGTTTCAAACTTCATCAATTATAAACATGGCTAACGCCTTAACCCCTCCAGCGTTTTAAGGTCATATATGACCGGGCGTCCATATTTTATAAAAGTATTTTTATATTTTTCTCTATCATGTGGAAATACTTAATTTTTTGACGTTAGAAAGAGAAATCATAATTCTTTCCAGTTTGCCTCAAATGTTTATCCTGGAATCCATTAATAAAATCCTAAAAATATCCAAAATTAATAATTCATATTTCGCGCCGCTATTCTAACAATCGGTTTGACTTATATTATTATTTATTTCTTCCGATTATTAATAGTATTTAATTTATTTAGAAATATTAGAAATTAGGAAAAATGTCAATAGAAATTTAAATATTAATAATAATCAAATTAATGTGAATAACCCTATCCCAAACATTTTTCCACTGTAATTTTTTGTCTTTGATCTTCTAAGCTCCTCCCCTTTCCACCTCTCTTTCCCCCCTTACTTTAATTTCTTCCCACGCCTTTTTTATACTTGATAATTAGTTTTAGTACAATTTATGTCCTGATGAAGAGAACATCGTTCTCGAAACATGTCGATTAAAAAAAATAAAGATTATCGTGGAAAAAACAAGTGTTTTAATTTATTTCATTAATTATTATTATTATATGAACGAGATAAAAGTGAAGGTACACTTTTCTTACAAATTCCCCAAACAAAACGGACGTGTTTTTGTAATATCGAGTTCTCTCAATTTTTTTTTATGACTGGAGTAAAAATTTAAGTAAAAATGTGGTTAGCGTTTATGACTACATTTTTCAAGTTTTATATTAAAATTTTATTATTTAGAAATAGTAATGTTTATTTTAAATGCATACATCGGATGTAAGATAATTTTAAGTAGTTACTAAAACATTATTTGTTTTTATATAGCGCATTTGAAATAAACAGAAAACATTGCAAACTGTACAAAAGTGATGAAAGTACTGAAGGGTTAACTGGTAGCCCAAAGTCAGTTCTGCCAGCCATTCGAAAATAAAAACCGGTAATTTTTTTCCGATCTAGGTAGGTAAAAAAAATCGGAAAATCTATAGATTTTAAAATATACGTACGGTCTGAATGGGTTAAGAGCAGAGGCAGTTTGGGTGATTACCAAGATTTTCGGTCGATATATTGCTCGGCGGAACGTAATGGGATTGATCAAAGTTACAGCCAACCACCTCCGGCGTTTAACTTTGCGTAGAATATTTAAATTTCGTAGAGGCTTTTTTTTTCCTGAAAATAATGACGAACGATTCAAAAGTTTCAGGATTTTCTTACATTATCGGTTCTTATCCATCATATGACGAGTACAGAATGCTTTTGAGAGGTTTTCAAAAGAGACAACACGTGTTTATTTATGGAGCAGCAATTTAAAAAAAAATTAAATCGTTTAGACGTATGAATCGTGTAATATGCATAATTACATCGTTGCTAAATAGCCAAAACAGAATAACTAACTAACGACAAACTGGGAATATATAGGTACAGGAGAGCTGTTTCGATTTGTTGCTTTTATTTAAACCACTCTGCACTTTGAAAACACTGTTTATTATGGTAGTTTAAAATAATTCATCTTACTAAAAGGTTAAAAATAAGTCGACGTAGAACAGTGGTTACGAGCATCTAACAATCAGAAGGTGGGGGTTCAATTCCCGTTAGCGACATTAATTTTTTCCCGGAAAATTTTTTCAATTTATATTTGTGTTTCAGGCTAATAATTATTGTATATAATAATTCGTTATACTAATTTTGATTGTGTGTCTGTAGCCCCGGTTCAATAAACCCTAAAACTTTTGCTTTGAATTTAAGTTTCATGTTCAAGTTGGAAATGTTTATTTGGAGAATTCAAACAAGCGACAAACTACCACCCTTTAATATAATATTTTTAACGGAAAATTAGTTTTCTAAATTGGATCACATTTATCGAAAATTCAGACTATCCCCATTGATGTATTATACTTAGATGAGACGTGAAGCGAAAAACATGGTTTTCACTTTTTTACATCCAATTAATACAATTTGACCTCCAACGTTCCCAACGCTTTAGCGCTGAACGACCGGGAACTACCAAATCGGTCCCCGCACACTGCTACTCGCGTGATAATAGTGAAACACGTTTCAATGAAATATTAGTACGCAATAGCACCTCTATAACCGGTCAGTGGATGAGTTGGCATCGCGTCTGGTTTCACCTAAGGCGCCGTGAGTTCAATCCTCGGCTGGCTAAGTCCTCCATCACAAAACGAGCAACATTTTCCGCTTACTGTGGTGGTAGCAGAAGTTTTTCAAATATTGCCTCTGTTCTGCATGTTTTCCGATTCCCCCAATTTCTTGTGGAATATAAATTTGAACTACATACAGTCCTACATAGTAAGAAGCTGAGGGGGGTGTAAGAGAATTAAGGCAATAATTCATTATTGGTGTCAGAGTTATTGCAACAACAAAAACACGTGTGGCCGGGCACAGCGAACAAGATAAGTACCTTTTGCGCGGCGACGAGCACCTTGTCCAGGAAGCGCAGCCATTCGAAGATGAAGAGCGGTCTCTTGGCCGCAGGGATCTGCTGCAGCGCCTCCTCGTTCAGCGTGAGCGAGTGGGACAACTCCATCATCATGGCTGCCAGGGCCGCCTGCCTGCAACAAACAAACAACAACTCATTAGTATCAAAAGTATCATAGTCGAAAAAAAATTTGACCTACGTTGCATATTAAAAACATTAGATCTCAGGGTCAAAAACATATCCAGCAAGTAACTACTAATACAACATTTCGACAAAAAAGATTCATGCCCTGTGGTAAACTCTACAACAAAATCCCACTCTCAATCAAAAAACTGGATACAAAACATAGGGAGATCAGAAATAGAAACCATACTGATACAAAATACAGACTGAAACAGAAACCACTCAACCGCACTAAAAACACGCCATAATATATTTTTTATATCCGAGTGAGGATATCATAACTCTACTTGTAACAAAAAAGGAAGATAGAAGTTAATAATAAGCCCTGAAGAGCTTGGGAAATGCGAAACCCGGTTGGCGATCTTTTTTAATTCAAAAATAAAAGTGGTATATTCAAAATTTTGTTTTTTCATTTAATATATAATATCACACCACAAAGCATTTGCTTCCTACGAAAAAAAGTAAGTTATTTCTTGTATATTTGTAATAAGCATTGACTTTGTGGCTCGCCATAATTTACAATAAAAATATATAAATTTGTTTTAGACCACTTTAATTTTAATTACACTCTACCGGTTTCAAACTAAGAAATATTAAAATACAGTTTTAACATTTTCCTGACGAAGGAAGGGTGCTTCCGAAACCGGTAGAGTGTAATTAAAATTAAAGTGGTCTAAAACAAATTTATATATTATAATTTTAAATTATTTCTTGGTTTTAAGCTTAGACCGTTAGGAACTCCACAATAAACACATCAGGCTGTACATTATCCCTTGTTTCTAAACTGTTAAGTACCTACTCCTAAATAAACACTATAACGTTTTATAAATTTTAAATTCAATATCCCACTAGAAGACTTACAATATCATTTCTTATTAAATACTTTAAAAATACACACATTGAAAGACGGGCGTAAAATAAACGACTTAACCTTTTTATTCAAAATTCTAAACTCTAAATTCGACTGTTGCGAACTTCTGCAACTCATAAACTTGCGAATACCTACAATAACAACACGACAAAATACACTATTCCACTGCAACACACATAAGCGCAATTACATTGCGAACTCCCCAATACAACGGTTCACACTATGGGAAACCAATACTTAGGTGATGTCGATATTTTTAATATTAACTTTGCGAATTTTGTGGATTACGTAAAAGACATATTTCAACACTATTCCTAAATGGAAGTTGAATTTTTGTAAACCAGTTAAATTGCTGTATTTTTTAATTTATATTCTTGTTCTTTTTAATATTGTTTCTTTCATATATTAGTTTTTAATGTAATTTTATTTTTATAATTTCTTTCTCATGTTTCAAAATTGTCTGTCATCAAAATTGTACTACCTACATGTTAAAGCCCTCAGGGCGTTAAATAAATAAATAAATATATCTTTTATGAAGTATACCGTGCATGCTGTATATAATTTTTCATTCCAATTTCTAGCGCATAAACAAAGACTAGTATAATAATTAAAGTTTTATGGAACACTGCAGGTTGTATTGTCTGTGTTTTACGTATACTCCTCTTTACTTAAGTTCTACAGTTCAGACTGCGGCAAACACAGGCTTCAAGATTGCACCAATTAGTACTAACCGTCAGCAAGAAAATATACATAATCCCGAAGACCCCATTTCAGATAGCAGATGTTTATCATTTCCATGTAAATGACTTCCACCTTTTGGGTTTTGTTTACGTGCCAACGAATGCACTTTTATATGCCATAAATATTATAATTCAAGTGATCTCTAAACGGAGTTGGACTCGCGCCAATAGGTGTATGCGGCATTTCTGTATTCGATCTGTTTGATAGATACATATTGGAGAGATGACAGAGAAACAGATTCGTAGATTCGAAATTGTACACAGGCAGAATAACAAACGACTCAATAACTGGACAAAAAAATCAGCGAAAGATATTGTTTTACGAATTCGGTCGAATAATTCAACCTACCAATGAGTCATTTTATAGCCAAACTCCCCATTTGATTCTGTCGACTCGCTTCGAAAGTATAATATATTGGGAGACAAAGTTGGTCCTTGCAGACTTAGTAAAGATAAAAAGCAAAACTTCTTGCAATCTTTTGATTCCATAATAATGCGCTTTCTTTTTGATAAATGTTGTCGTAACCCAATTCTCGGAACCACTAATTTCGGTTTCGGTGTCATTTTTAACATCAAAACGATCTATCAAACATATAAAAAATAAAAATAGACATATAACAAAAAAAAATCGCGGCCAAAATTCGTGCGGATTTATATCCGCATTGATACTTGATACTTGCTAAGGCTGCTTTTTGCTGTACGCTGCGGAATTTGAACTTGGGGGAATAAGAAAGCAAAAAAAGTTAATCAAGTGAAACTGTCACAGGTAATCTTAGCTATAATACTGTATTTAAAAAAAAAGTTGTTTCCGTTACGCGTTCATACATTTCTTTTTTAAAATATTTTGTTTTAGTAGTTTACATTTATATTTTTTATTGAGTTTTTTTTATTTATTTATTTGTATTCTACTCAAGCGAAATGATAGGAAAACCTTCAATTTATCTAAAGCATATTTTTTGGTATTCATAATGTACACCAATTCGTTATAAAGATTAATCAAAATAGTGATTTGGCATTAAGCTTCGCCTTAAAACAGCTTTTTAAAAAGATTGTATTCTACACTATATTCTCCGATATTGATTAATTTATCGATAGTCAGTCATCCCTAGGATATCGACAAACAAACGCTAAGATTTTCCTACCAATATTAATTCGTTATCGATATGACTGTTGACCGTGCAAGGTTTTTAGTGTTTCTAATCGTTAGTATATTGGTAACTGCCCGATTCGCAAAAGAAACATTAAAGGGCATCATTAACTCAAATTATTGTCGAGAAAATCTAAGGGCCCTGCAAAGGGCTGTCATAAAGAAAACGAGTTGCCATTAATTCATTGTAAGTTGGAGAGCAATAAATCGACAAATTAACCATTTTTCTTAACACACGCAAACTAAAAACAAAGTAAACGAAAGTGTTTTTATATGGCGGCGCTTAATGTGGTTTCAAATAAAGAAATACAGGAAATTAACGAAAATTGTTGTACCTACATAAGTATATTCACTAGGGATTTAGGGATGCTAGTCAAGTTGCAAAAAAACTTCAGAAAATTAGTTCAAGGAATAAAGTATTAAAAATTAGAAAATTTGTGTTCTCCACGTAGAAAACTTACTGACATGAAATATTGTTAAGTAATTTATTAAAAATCTGGTTAAATTATTCGGTATTTTGCTTTTATGTGTCAAATGGTGAAGGTTATATTATTGCTTTTACTATTCTATAATTATAATCTTCACAATATTTTTTATATAAACTATTTAAAATATGTATGTAAAATGGCGACCGAACGCCCTCGATTTAACAGGCCACGATAACCAGTTAAACGCTCTATATTTTGTCAACAATACATATTCTTATTTTTGTACAATAGGTTTATACCTACAAATAATTGTTGTACGCATTTACTATTTACTTGCTGTTATAATATGTCAAATGGGTATGGTTAAATGTATTATTACTGTTACTATTGTGAACTTACAATCTTCAAAATATTTTTCTTAAGAACTTTGTATGTAAAAGCTCAATGGGCGTATAAATAAATAAATAAATAAAAACGGGACTGGATGCGAATTATATATAACGAAAGAATCGACAAATTTAATAACAAAATAACAATACAGCACGAATATGTTTTATTCGTATATTTATACGGACATGGCCACTTGCGTTGAAAACGTGTTAAGATATATACTCTGAATTACCACGCAGTCACATTTTTAACACTGTACTTTAAAAAAAGCCGTACTCATTTTTCTCCGTCTACGGAGGCAAAATCTCTTAAAAGGTGGCTTCTGGCGTCGAGATTTTTGTACGTATAGCTGTTTCAATTTAGAATTTTTTAGATCAAATCACTATTTTTTAACATAATTAATAGAAATAAGTTCATGTTGCAAGTGACGCATATCTGCTTGATATCAAGTCTCTCGGGTCAAGATTGAATGAAGTATGTGAGAACATGGGAAAATGTTTTAGGTAGGTACAAAGGGAGGGTATTTTATGATAGGATACGAAAGCACCGTGTAATAATATAGCTGTGCAAGGGAAATCCTTCTAACAAATATACGACTTTGTGTATTTAGGAAACCTGTTAGTGAGAGATGGGATGGCTGAAAACAAATAAAGAACTGTCCAAGAAATCGAGGAAATTTCGATCAAATCAAATTTTTACTTTTTTAAACGAAAAAACTAAAAGCTTTATCCCCAAGGGATTTCAGTATTTGTTTTGGAAATTGGGAAATAAAAGTCGTTGGCGTAATCAAAAGATTAAGAAATATACGGGTAGGTGGATTGGGCGTGATAGAGAAAAGAGTTGAAAAATGATTACAGGCTGGAATAATATTGGAAAAAAAATTGTAAGTTCGATCAGTAGAAGCAATTTATAGGAAATGATATTTACAAAAGTAATTCAAACTAAGTAATGAAATAAGATTTTTAAACAACTTTGTAGGAAGGTTAAAATATATGTCCTATATAAATAAACGGTAACGTTCGTATGTGTGTACCCTTCAGACTCAAAAACAACTGGACCGATTTCACCGAAAATATCAAAGTTTGTTATTATTGATGCCAGGGGTGTTTAGAAAGCGATTTCCGTAGTAGAAGAAATCGGAGAAGCCCGGGGAAGACACAAAACTTTACTCCAAACTACAATAACTCCGATCAACGTCAGATAGTACATTAATAAAATGCACCTCCAGGACGCAATCAGGTTCTTGCTTTTCCACGGAAGACCCAACATCTTATACTATCTGCATGTAGATATATTACCAAATTAATGAAGGTAACCGACATACGATGACGCTCAAAATGTCGGCAACCGAAGCTTAAACTTACTTCGTCAAAATTCACGGAGCTCTCCGTAGCTACATTAAGATAATTTTACAGGCGCCCCAGTTTCAAAGACAACATTTGGCCGGAGATAGAGAATATGCTATAGACACTGCTTTGATATATTCTTACTACTGCAGTGGGGAACCTAAGTTTTCGATACCAATTTTTTTTATTAATCACCTTATCCAGGAATACCAAAGGAATTACGAATGAGGAATCCATTAATCCTTAATTATCGGTAAAGAATGCAAAAAGAGGAAAACATACCGTAAAATAATTGTAAAATCGGTGCTATTGGACAAGCATCGATGCTTGGGATTCATAAGAAGCGTTTCTCTAAGGTCACCTGATTATTAAAATATCGGATTGACCCACATCACACATCACCATCACTTCACATATTGTATTTATCTTTTGAAGCGGAAGGATATCGGAATGACTTTATATTTTGTAATGTATTTATCTATTGAAGCGGAAGGATATCGGAATGACGAAAGAGAATATGTATTTGGGAGTACCATCTCAGTATCTATATTTTGTAATGTATTTATCTTTTGAAGCGGAAGGATATCGGAATGACGAAAGAGAATATGTATTTGGGAGTACCATCTCAGTATCTATATTTTGTAATGTATTTATCTTTTGAAGCGGAAGGATATCGGAATGACGAAAGAGAATATGTATTTGGGAGTACCATCTCAGTATCTATATTTTGTAATTTATTTATCTTTTGAAGCGGAAGGATATCGGAATGACGAAAGAGAATATGTATTTGGGACTACCATCGTAGCCTCTATATTTTGCAATGTCGTTAAAAGCGGATTGCGCGGGAAATATTTTCATTACATTTTTTCGTATTTCAGATAAATTCGCTGTTTTTTTAAATAGTCTTTTTAAAAGCAGATCTTTAAGATTATAATATTACAAATGATATAATATGCAATTAACAGTTTTAAAAATGTAAACGCAAACACTGTTTTAAAAGTAGCTTAGCGATGGTTTTTATCGGGTAAACTGTAACTAGCACTTTAAAATTGAAATAAAACATTAAAAATCATACAAAGGTACTGTAAAAGTTCACCTTACACTTCACCTTTTTTTCGTTTTTTATAAAAATATTTTTGAAGTTCTTGTTGTTTCATAGAATTATTTAGATTTTTCTCCAGAGCGTCTATTATAAACATATAAATGCAAAGTAAAAAAGTGGTGTTCTACTGTTTAAATGTATATCTCACCGTAATACAAACTGAGATAGAATGACTTTTAAGTGTCCGTGTTAGGCTGGGAGAAATATCTTTCAAAATAATCCACGGGTGTTTGACGTATAGGGGAAATCTCTGAAAATTGCTCTAGGGGTAAAAAGCGCTAAATTCACTACTTCCATTTGGGAATATATTACGACCTCAAAGCCATAAAATTCCTAAATTAAATTGGCATGTCGTCGAACTGCGATATTTGCGGGCTCTAGTAAAGTTATCAACTCCGTGGTGCCTCATGAAATATCACGTGTATTCTAGTGAACATTGAAATTTTACCCAGAAATTGAGAAAAGTTAGAAGGTATCGGCCGCATAGTTAGCTGAAACTTTAAACACCCGATACACATCTCACTAAATTAATATTATGTACATTTAATTTTATATGTTTACCGGCATCACTTAAGAATAAAATTGAAAATAACGTAGGGGTCCTGTCATATTTGATGATAGAATGAATATTTCAAATAATATTTTAAAGCTATAGAGCACACGATGAAAAATAAGTTGCGAGTTTTGAATAGTTTTAAAAGCCTAAAAATTCTAGACAGCAGAGGGGGAGCTAATTTCAAGACTGTCCGTTTCAGAAACAAACAGATTTCCTCTGAATGAAATGATGCAGTCGATACAAAATTTGTTAATCAAAATAAAAAAGGTATTGTTAGAATCGAAGAAAACCGTAGACATCTATCTAAATAGCCAGACTTGTCCTAACATGAAATCTTGGTATCATTTCGACGAGCTGGAGTTAAACCACGTGACCATATTTTTGATACCAGGAGGGTTCGAGAATGCGTTGAATAAACTATGACATCATTCGTACACTGACCACCGTAGAGCGCACATTGAAACAACCAGACTATGCGCAGAAAAGTTCATCCAAGTGAGGCAAAGGTTGTAGAGCTGTCCATTGTGGGATTTTTCCGAGCAGGAACTGAATGTTCGTTCTTAAACGAATCGCCTAGCATAGCGACGCTAAAATTTAGTGAGGTGGGTAAATTATAAAAGTGTCTTAAATTTTGGAAACAAGCCCAAACTTTTGTTTTTCCGATTTGGGATATGTATTTACGTTTTTTACGCAGCCAGAAATTTGCGCGACATTGTAAAAAGGATTAGTAATTCGTAAGCAGATTTTATTTTCGAGGATTTTACCGATTGGTGATAGTATGATATTAATAGTATGATATTAATGATATTGATTTGGGTTAGCTGGAAGAAATAGGATGTAACATATAAGTTTCTAATTTCTTTTATTTTATTTTTTACAAACTCTTAATGCCTTTTAGACATTTTATAAGCACTTCATTCTTCCTTATAATACTTTTTTGTATATTATTACATATAATTTCTTACTTTGACATATTACTATACTACAGATTGCTACTTATATTATATTTATATCTCTTTTTTTCATACTTTCCCTACTATCTACTGATTATACCATTATACTTACATTTATATTGTTGCATTCCTTATGTTGCTGTACTATTCTCTGTAAATTAGTATGTGAATGGCACATGTTGTGCCGTATATGTGAAATAAATAAATAAATAAATAAGTTATACACTTTGTACTTTTTGTGCAATAAATATTTTTTTGAATTTGAATTTGAATTTATTACAATGCGAGTTGCCTGTATACTATCAGATTAAGTTATTAACAAATCATAGAAAGTGGAACGGTCTCACCGCCTCTCGTGCTCCTCACACTTGATTTGTTCCCCTTTCCCTGATTGGCTAGCCTCAAAAATGGCACTAGCACATAAAAACCCGCTGTCGCGGTTTGAAAACTTCAAATGGTTCTTTTTCAAATTAACAGAGAGCGCCACTTCCGTTTACAACAATCCTTAACTGAACAGTCATTGGGATAATAATAATACCTAACAGATGTCTACGAAGAAAATTAAGTCTTAAAACAGATATTAGATCCGTTACGTTTAATAGGCTATTACTATATATTTGATTGCACCTACATACTCCAGTGATCTAGAAAATTGGCACCTGATGCGCTGTAATTAGATTATGAAAGAAAAAAATGTTTAGAAATAATGCTCATAGTGATAAAACAGTATTTTCAAGTTGGGTCACGCGGTTAGAGAATTAAGTGAATGCGGGCGGGATTTGAAGAATAACGGCTCGCCCGCTCCCGGGAAACGATTGCCAAAGCTTTTAAATTAGCGAAATGGGAGTGGAAACTTTGCACAATAGATATTTCGAGAATAAAATAAAGTTTTAAAAGCGACCCTAAAAATCTAGACGTCAAATAATACTACTAAAGGTCAGAAGAAGATCTTAAGATTAAAGTTGGACTCGTAAAATGTTTTAAAGTTCACAATTGTTAAGAAAGTTAAGAAAAGCTTTCTTAAGAATATCCATCTTGTACAGCTTCAATTAGATGATTCAATAAATGTACTCATGTTTTATTATTAGTTCCTTTTGATTTTGTTAAAACTCTTCTATCGGTCGTTTCGTAAAAAAACCTTTGAAATTTCTTGAAAAAAAAACAGATATTCTCTTGCTTGCTGCTTCACCTAGCTTCTAGCGGTTGTTAAATTTTGTGAACTTCCATGTAACAAAAGGTGTTCTACTTCATGTTGTCTTTTCTGCAGAATATTTCGTTAAATTGTTTTAACTTCAATAATAAAAATTTATTCATCTATCTACTAGACCGTGTGACTACCCAACCGTGTTTTGTGGATTATTTTGATCTTCCACCTTCCAAGAGTATGATTTGTTGAATATTATCGATGAACTGCCATGATGAACAATAAATTATGGTATAATTATTCTTGTCGTGTTTTTCCTCCCGGACGTTTCATTAAATGTTTTGAACATCGATAACTAACTAGGTTGTACCTCTTCTACGCAAAAAATCGTTAAAATAATAGAATTTTTATGAATAACGGGGTGGTAATAAATTATGGTATAGTTATTCTTATCGTGTTTTTCCTCCCGGACGTTTCATTAAATGTTTTGAACATCGATGACTAACAAGGTTGTACCTCTTCTACGCAAAAAATCGTTAAAATAATTGAATTTTTATGAATAACGGGGTGGTCCTTCTGATTGTGTCATAAATCATAAAGGACGTTTCATAAAATGTATATTGAACGTCTTGAAAAAACAGAATTTATATATTTCATTGGTAAAACTATACACAATATATTTTATTATTTTTTTTTTAAATTTATTTCTTATTTATTTTGGGGGGGAAATCAAAAGATGCGTTTCGAAAATAATGCATATTTGTTCAAATTCCTAGAAAAAAAAAACAACAAATAACGAACGTAGGCAAAGATGTATGACAGGTGTTCTTTGTTTAGCCGTACCGACATAGCACGTAAGCAAAGCTAGTACCCAATTGTAACATACTATAAGTGCCATACGATGCTTGAAATGCGCAGAATTAGCTAACAAAACACAAATACGCAACAAAAAACCGGGACATGTCCGGAATATAAAAGCCTGCCAACTTGCGCAAATGCGAATTTCATATTTTATATTCTTGCGAACTCTGGCGAAAAAAATCTAAAGCTCACTGAAGAGGCACAATTTTTTGCAAACTGTGAAAATTATTTAATAATGTATTGAAGTTTGATACTTGCATACAACAATAAATAACAAAATTTCTTCTAGCGAAAAACAAACAATTAGAACACTTATTTGCAATAGAATTTTTCGTTTTTCACAGTCACGGTTGTGAATTTTTTCGTGCGGAAAAGTTTCCGAAAAGACAGTTGAAGACTACTTTGACACTCCAATGTAGTCAGCATAGTTGCCTTTCGGGAATCGACTCTCGGCCGTAGCCGTATTTTTTTTTTTGATCGATCAATTACAAGAATACCTTCTCAATAAATGTGGAATATTCAATTAATGAAATCACGAATAGGTATTTATTATGCCTGTCCCTCGTTATTGATCGATGCATTGGATTCCTACGGTAAATATGACAACGAGTGTCAAATGTAATGTTCGAGTGGTTACGAGGAAGCTAGAAGCCAAAAATGTGTATATTCTTGGTATACCTTATATTGTAGGTAATAGACATTAAAATCGCTTGACAAACGGAGTCTAGAAACGTTCGATTTCAAACACAAAACTGGTTTTTATTTATTTTGTAAATAATTTTATAAGAAAGCAAAAAAGTTTATCAAGTGAAACTGTCACAGATAATATTAGCCATAAAACTGTACTTTTTAAAAGTTGTTTCCTTTACGCGTTCATACATTTCTATTGAAAAAATAATATTTTTTAGTAGTTTACATTTATATTTTTTATTGAGTAATTTATTATTTTATTTGTATTCTACTCGAGCGAAACGATAGGAAAACCTGCAATTTATCTAAAGCATATTTTTTAGGTATTAATAATGTACACCAAATCGCTATAAAGATTAATCAAAATAGTGATTTAGCATTAAGCTTCGCCTTAAATCGTCTTCTACTTGGGTCTTCGATTATTATGAAGCACCTTGCTTAACTTTTTGCACTCCTAATTTTTTTTTTAATTACCTACTACCAACTCCTTAATTAATTTACAAAAAAGGGATAAAAAGTGGCCTCAATAAAAAGTTAAACAAAATTTTTTAAAATATGTAATTTTTATTACTCTTTCTTTACATAGAGTACAAAAAACATAGAAATATATAAAATTAACAACTTAATATGCCCTTATTCACTTAAAATTTTTCAGTGCTTTCTCGGCCACGAAATATTTGCTACTAAAAACAGTAAAAACAAATGTAAATACACAAACAGAACAAAATATTATGTGATAACAAGTGAATAGGTATAAGAATCCTTTGTTATGTGTTGGGAGAAATCCCTCAGCGCTTCCTATTGTTACGCAGGTAGACAGGCAAGTACCTACCTACTTACATGCGTCGCAACCAAATAACTGCGCAGTGCATTTACAAGGTTAAAAATAATATGATTTTAAAAATTATCTAAAAGGCGAAACTTGACGAGATATATGTATTTTGCGTATTCGGAATATTCAGAATGAGATATAAAGCGTTTAAAAGAAAAAAAAATACATTTGATAATTTAAATTATTTTTCGAAATTGCGTTACTATAATGTCGAGTATGACTCGACATAGGAGTTGGTGTAAGAAATATAATGTCGAGCCACACTCGACAAAGGAGTGGTAAGGGTTAAACGACCTTTAGTCGAAATTAAACAATACAATAATTGGAGGAAACTCGAAAGTGTAATTATTAATAACTATTAATAATTTCCGATATTTTACTCAGAATTCAATAATGGCGTAGGTAATAAAATTAAAATGGTTTCAAATGTTTTTCATTGTAAGTACCTCTATGGAAATAATAGACATATACGGTCTGTTAGTGGCTTCACCACAATTTGAAAATGCCTTCAGAAGGCGAAACAGCTGTCAAGCGAAATAATAATTACACAGATTTTTCTTTTGTAAATTCAATAATAATACTATTGAATATATAAAAGAAAAATGGAAATGTTATCTAGTAGAATTAGATAAATGGGTAAGAGGTACTGAAAAGCAACCAGCGAAGTTGAAAAGCGAAATCAATTGTTGTTAAAACTTCCTTAATAAACATAACTGAAACTTTCAAAGCGGAAATAGCTTGAATAGTTGAAGATAGCGACATCAATCAATATTATTATTTGAACGACTCTTTGAAGATATTTCAAGAGATCTGGAATTTCAATCACGAAAACAAATATATCACAAAACGCTGGAGTAAGTCACCGGACGTTTGTGGGTCTTTTTCCATTGACCCTGGTCATGCATTGTACAAAGAATCTTCGATGAGAAATGTTTATGTATCTTTTAACATGCTTTATTTTCTAAGGAAAGTTCAAAATGCATATTACAACAGATCGATTTTCAGAGTGGCATCTCGAAAATTTCAGCTTATTCAATTAATTAAAATCTCAGCGTCATGATGATTTGCAACGTACATAACCAATGTAAAATCTCAGCGTCATGATGATTTGCAATATACATAACCAGCGTCATGGTTATTTGCAACATTCACAACCAATGTAAAATCTCAGCGTCATGATGATTTGCAATACACATAACCAGCGTCATGATCATTAAACAACATTCGTAAACCAATGTAAAATATTTATTTGTCAAAAAACCGTGTTTTACTGGAGGAAAAAATAAGAGTTGGGAAAGTGTGATTTGACAAAAACAACAAAATAATACACAACTTTACACTGACAAGGAAATTCTAAATGCCAACGGAAGTTGAATATTTCAAAGAGAAAAGTTTTCCGCCTACACAGCGTAAATTATGTACGAACAATGCGGAGGAAAAATCGCATTTTTTTTCCAATCAGGTCTATTGTGGGTCGAATGTTCGGTAGAATGAGCGCATACAAAATCCTAAAGGCAGGTTTGGTCTCTTTTGGTTTGCTATCAGCCCTCGCCAGTAAGCCAACCTGTCAACCGAATCCAACCATAAATCAATCAGAGTAACACCACCGCGGGGAGTTTATTTACCCGAAGGGCGTATTAGAACCCCCTTCACGAGTGCTTTGGATGTCCACACCACAGATTCGTATGAGAAATACAACCGTAAACATGGAGTGAGATTGGCGAATGATTTTGTAATTCTTTAGAGATTAATTGGGGAATCACTCCGGCCATAATCAACGCTCAGAGATCAGTAAACAGAATGATGAAAAATTAATCAGAGTATCGATTGATTGTAGACTAGATGAAGGTTGATGTAAAGGTGTACGTTATTCAACAAACACACAAGTCAACACTCATTGATAGGCCAGAGTTTTGCGGTGCGGGTGCGGTGCGGAAGCGGTGCGGGAGCCGTACGGGAACGGTGTAGAAACGGTGCGGTGTACTCAAACATAATACGATTTTATTTATTATAGATAAAGGAATATACATTACTACATAATTCGATACGATAGGCAAGTGAAATGTCCATAGTAACTGCCCGTGGTTGGCAAGGCCCCACAGTTCGCGTCCGGACCGCGCCGCACCGTTTCGCCCCGTACAAGCTAGAAGGTATAAATCACTTTGGAAGTATTGAACGATGACGTCACGAGAGTTTTACCAGATATACTAATTAAGTAAGGCTTCAGGAAATGTACAATAATATTTTAAGTATATAATAAACTTGAAAAGCTCAATGTAAGCGGTGAAAAACAGATGAAAAGCAGAAAAGGGCTTACTTTAATCTTAAAACGTATATTCTTCTGACAACTTGTAAATACTATATGTGATCAAAAATGCGCAAACATGAATAATTTTATAAAACATTTGTACAAAATGTAATTTATATTTATGTGTGTTATATAAATTCGCACTTCTGTAGCTGCAGTACCAAAGCTTCAAATAAACATTATTCTGAAAACCTCAACTGAACTCAAAACTAAACCTTAAGATCATCTCTAGAGATCGATTGTCTAAAATCTATCCCAGGGTTTTCCAATAAGAGGTATTATTTTGAATAGCCCGCTATTTCGGTAGATGTCACTTTTGAAGCTGTCATTTTTTGACATTTAACAAGTAGAAACTACGCCATTAATAAAAATGGAACGATACACGCTTCAACAACGCATTGAAATTATTAAAATTCACTTGAGTGAATCAAATGCAAATCATCTTGAGTGATGAGGCCCATTTCCACCTCGGTGGCTTCGTCAACAAGCAAAATTGTCGCATCTGGGGCTCGGAAAACCCAAGAGTTATTGTTGAAAAGCCTCTCTATCCTCAACGTGTGACTGTTTGGTTCGGTTTATGGTCCGGCGGAGTCAGTGGACCTTACTTTTTCGAAAATGAGGCTGGAGCAACAGTTAAGGTGAATGGATTGCGCTATCGAGAGATGATTAATGATTTTTTATGGCCGGAATTGGATGGTATTGATCTGGACAACGTTTACTTTCAACAAGACGGCGCTACGTGCCACACAAGCAACGAAACCATTGATCTTTTACAATTGAATATCAAAATACACCTCTTATTGGAAAACCTGTATATACATCTCTGTGTTACTTTTAGATAATATCTTTCAAAAAATTTTAACTACATCATTTTGTTATTAAAAAACACATTATAAATGACCGAAATAAGTAAATAACAATGAAATATTCGACGTAAATAAATTTCTTTTTCATAGTCCATGTAATAATTATTGTATTTATTTTTCCATCTAAATAAATTAGGCACTCGAAAATATACTGTCCGAAAAATGAACGATCCATCAATTCGTAGACGTGGAGTAGTGAGAAACGAGCTAATGAATTACCCTTCAATCATCCCTGAATCACTCTTTTCCCAGCGATAAATAGAAATATAAGAGAAATATGTAGGAATACACAATAAAAGGCAACGTCAACAATAATATATAAAGAGAAAAATAGTTATACACATTTGTATGTGTATGGAACACTTGCATGAGGTTTGCTGAATGTCGCCCATCTACGACCCAACTGCGAGTTATGGCGAAGCTTAATGCCAAATCACTATTTTGATTAATCTTTGCAACGAATTGGTGTACATTATGAATACCCAAAAATATGCTTTAGATAAATTGAAGGTTTTCCTATAGCTTCGCTTGAGTAAAATACAAATAAAAAAATAAATTACTCAGTAAAAAATAAAAAAGCAAACTACTAATTTTTTTTTTTTTTCAATAGAAATGTATAAACGCGTAAAGGAAACAACTTGAAAAAAATACAGTATTATAGCTAAGATTATCTGTGACAGTTTCCTTTGATTAACTTTTTTGCTTTCTTTTAAAATTATTTACAAAATAAATAAAAACCAGTTTTTTGCTTGAAATCGAACGTTTCTAGACTCCGTTTGTCAAGCGATTTTAATGCCTATTACCTACGATATAAGGTATACCAAGAATATACACATTTTTGGCTTGTAGCTTCCTCGTATGCCTTTGGTGTGGCGGTAGAAACAAAGTTGCAAATTTGCAATCGTATGGATATGTACGATGGTGGCGAAACTTTTGTACGCGCGGGTTCAGAGAAACAATTTTACACAGTAAAAGGCTATTTACCTACATCAACAATTTAAGGCGATGCCATACGTAGTAATGCAAAATGATGTGTTTTTGGTTTGAAAATTTGGTCGCCTTGAAATGTTTCAGATGCTTTAATTAAATACTGCGAGTAGAATACATCTTGACCTTTGAAATAATCGAGTATTTTTTAGATAAGTCTTTTTATAAGCCCACAAAAAAATAATGTAAAGGCCTATGAAAACTGCTTTAAAGTTCAAAATCTCCTACTTACGAACCCATTTTCGGTTATGATTTTATTGTATAATGTGGCAAATTAAGTTATTTATAAAATGATCGAAAAAAATTAAATATTTGTGCCTGAACATCCACAAAATAAAATAAAAGGCAATTTTGGGCCATGTTTTTTCTTGCATAAATCAAAACAGGCGGATGTGTTAAGCGGGAATTTAAACCTTATCGCCATCTAAGTAGGGGTTGTTATTGATAGCGGCTCAATTTAAAATATTACACGACGTAGTGCATCGCCTTAAAGAGAAATAGTTGAACACAATAGGCGGCTAGGTACATGTATCTATATCAATAACATAAAACAGAAACAGTTATACACAATAAAACACTAGGTAACTACATCGATAATATAAAGAGAAACAGTACACATCACTAGAAGAAGGCCAGGTACAATAATATAAAGAGAAACAGTTATAGAAAATACAAGTCTAGGTACCTACCTAAATTAATAATATAAAAAGGAACAATTATATACAACATAAGGCTACGTCATATAAATTAAACCTTACCTTCGCACCGGTTCCGGCGTCAACATCGTGTTTTTGTAGTCCCTAATTGTAAATCAAATCACAAAATGTTCATTATTTAACTCCCGTCGCTTTTTGTTTGCACTGACTGATTAAACACACAATTTCGTGGCACAAATCCTATTGGTTTAATCGAAAACAAAAAAGCGGTCACATAATGTCCAATAAAAGGCTTCGTTTCACCACATTCGGTTCACAGTCAAATAAATGAAGGATTATCCCATTTCATTTTGGACGCAAGGATTATTTAGCATCAGACTGTGTTGCCACATGATACAAATAAACGGTTAAATATTGCAGCAGTCTGACAAGAAAGTCTAGAAAAAAATGCGCTGCGGTAGTTTAAATGGTTTTCAATGACAACATAAAGATGGTTTAAAGGAAAGGTATTGTAACTTTTATAAAACACTATGGTCCAAGTGAGTATTGTCCCATACTTTAGGTCTTCAGTAATTTATAGTGTTTCCTGTTTTTAGTTGGTGTTAAATAACATTTTGTTATTTTTTAACACTTTACCGATATAATTCCAAGGAAATATAATTCCATTGAAATGCTTCGAGTAAGTATACCAGTCCGGTTTAAGTATGGGGGCTCTATAGAAGCCCGGTAAATCTGGCTTTCGGACCTCTTCAAGACCCGAATTGATAAATCCCTTACTACAGGACCTATCTTAACCCGCCTCATAACGCTGCCCAACTAGCTCATCTACCTTTTCACTGTGCAGAGAGGGACGCTGTTGCTTGATATGTCCACATAAAAAAAGGTTTTGTCAGTATTTTTGTAATAGGTATACCTACACACTTACATAATTATTAAAGATGTTATATTAAAAACTAAATAAATAAAACAAAAATGACGTGGGAACGGTGCGCATTTCTTAATCATTTAAAAAGGGAGTTTGATTTTATGTAAGTTTTCCCATCCAAGTCGATCTGTCAGATTCAAAAGTTAAACATAACCCCACATATCAATCCACTATAAATATTATGTTGTAAAATTTGTATTAATCAGTGTTGCCATAGTAAGGAAAAATTTAGTTCCATTTTATGAAATTTGTAGATTTTGTTGAGACTCTTAACCGAACTAACTCTGTGTTATACATACTAGTTAAAAGTAGTGGCGGCTCATGGCTTTTGGGTGTACTAGAGTGCTATTATTACATAATGGCATTATTGAAGTTGTTGTAGTTGAAAACAATTTTATATTTTTGAAATATTTTAAATGAAGATATTCAGGAAATCCTAATAGAAATTTCCTGAAAATCTTCATACAAAAAATCGAATTTTCGAAAAAAAAAGTTTTAAGCTACAACATCAATAATGCTATTTTTGAAGTATTAGCACTCTAGTACACCCAAAAGTCACGAGCCGCCAATGGTTAAAAGCCTGTATATTCTGATCCAGTAATATTTTTATATGTCGGACCATTCAAGATACCTGTCGGCTGTACAACTAATCCCGTAATCAATGTAATCCCGTAGTTAAGGATCTTTACTTAAAGTTAAAATATACATGTATCATAATTTACGAAAAGTGTTTTGTGAAATTGTGTTAAATCACAAAACCTTGAAGCCTCGAAACGTTACATCAACAAAATGTTTATTTCCAAATTACATAGTTCTAAAAGCTTATTAGTTCATTGTGCGTGACAGTTGTATTTCCTTTCAAAGGCATTATAAAACAATAACAAAACAGCAATACTTTTTCAGATAAGCTTCTAAGAACGAAATCTCGTTAAAACGAAGAATAAAACAGGTAGTCAACGAAATTACAATAGTATTGTGAAAAGTTCGTTTTTGGAAAAATACGATTGGGCTAGTCGAGAATTCACAAGATTCTACGAAACTAAATTACAATAGTATTGTGAAAAGTTCGTATTTGGAAAAATACGATTGGGCAAGTCGAGAATTCACGAGATTCTACGAACGAATTTACAATAGTATTGTGAAAAGTTCGTATTTGGAAAAATACGATTGGGCAAGTCGAGAATTCACGAGATTCTACGAACGAATTTACAATAGTATGGTGAAGAGTTCGTATTTGGAAAAATACGATTGGCGAAGTCGAGGATTCGCGAGATTCTAAGAACGAATTTACAATAGTATTGAGAAAAGTTCGTATTTGGAAAAATACGATTGGGCAAGTCGAGAATTCTATGAACGAAATTGATGTTTTCAAGATAAACAATGACAATGATACGCCTGTACGCCGAAACAGCTGTCAAAAAAACTTACAGAACCGAATAACAACATTAATCAATAAAATTTAATTTAAATTATTATTAATTATAGATTTAAGAATTAAAAACATTAAAAAAATAATCCCGATTAAATTAAAATCTAACGCATGAAAAATAGTTCTTCTTTCTTCTTCCTTTGCAATTTCGACCTCAGAAATGTTTCGCGTAACTGCTCTACATAGTTGATCGTGGTATTACTGTAGAACTGTAGACCCTATTTTATTAGTGGGTAAAAATATACAACCCCAACGTGTATTGGGTTGTATATGGATTTAGCCAATGGAAACCCGGGCTATTTGGCAGTTTAAGTGAGACGTCAAACTACAAAGTAACCCCGGGCAAACAAACTACGGGAAATGGTGTTTGGGAAACGGATCATGGTCCAAACTACATAATTTATTAGAAAAAGGCCATTAATTAAATTCCTCTGGGGTCAAGATAAATTTGGTTACGGTTTTTAAATACAAAGCGCCTATCTGAGTGGGTGGAATTTTGATCGGGTATTTATTTGTTGAGTGTGTTACCGATATTGTTGACTTTTGATTACAATTTTATTTTGCGATTTTATCACAGTCTGAATAGTTTAGTGATGTGCGGCTAAGTAATAGATTCCAGGGACATTGAATTATAGTGTCGAAAATCCCGATCTAGAGGTTAGAAATTGTCGGAAAAATTCCCGTAAATATGTTATAATTAATTTTCAATACAAGGAATAAACAAAAGTGACTATATTATTATAATATAAAGGCTTCTAACCTTAGTTCGCATTCATATTGGACTACGTTTTAAATGTATTAAGTACCTACATACTTTCAATGTTTTGATTTGTTAAATCACGAGATGATTATTCAAAAATCCCGGGCTTGGAAGAGAAACCCGGGATTGTATTCCCTAAAAGGGGAAAACCAAATAATTTCTCTGTGGCAGAGTTAAAGTAACCGACAGGGCCTTAAATATGTACATAGAAAATAGATTGGCGAGAATGAATATTTATTCCGGATCTCGTCTGATTAAAGTAAAAAGTTGGTTTCTACAAGGTCATCGTTTAATTTAGAATTCTGTAAAAGATTAAAATGAAGGTCGGTTAACTGTCAGAGAAATGAGGAGATGTTAATTAAGTTACCTTTATTCGATGATAATAATTTATATTAGTAGTTGCTATTCGCCAATTTCCAAAAACAAATGAAATGAACAATGTTTCAAGTAAGAAAAATTAAAATAACAATTTTATTTTTATTTATTTATCGTTTCTTTACATTGTATCTTTTTTTAAAGTTATATTTTTTAACCTCACTATGACAAGCCTGTGTTGAGGTTAATAATTTTACAAAATATTAAAAAAAATAGTACAAATATTATAAGAGATTTAAAATAGTACAAAAAATTTAAAAAAAAAATCAAATATTAAGATAACAATATTGTTACATTGACGTTTCTGCGAATTGGATACCTACATGGTACCTATCAGCCTATTCATTACAATATAATGCTGTAAACATGTAGGGTGACCATGATATTTAATTGCAATAAAAATGTAACAAACTATTATTTTTTTTAAAACAGAGAAGAAAGAAAGAGAGAAAAAAATAATAATTTACATTAAAAAAGAAAAGGATGAAAAATTAACTTATTCAAAATATTATGCCACAATTTAAAAGGACAAAGATGAAAGAATATGTTGGAAATCCTCAGATGGCAGAAATAATTTAACATTCTTTTTAAATGTACACAAGGAATTTGACGATTTAATGTGATCTGGAAGGCTATTAAATAGAAGTGGAGCCTGGTACAAATAATGTATCTGCCCAAATGAGGATTTAGGGTGAATTGCCATAAAGTTTAGACCAGAGCCAATTCTTGTAGTACGAATTTGTTGCGTTCTTTTCGCAGAACTAATATTGTTAAAAAATCTGCATAGCGTTTGTAGGATAAATAGTTGTTTTAAATTCATGATATTACATTCCTTATAAAGTAACTGTGTAGGATATGTAAATTTTTTCTTGTACATAACTTTGAGAATCAGTTTTTGGGCAATATTAAGTGGTTCTATTACAGTCTTCAGGCAGGAACCCCAGCACACTATATTATACGAAAGTAGGCACTGAATTATAGCAAAATACACTGTTTTTAATTTTTCCTTGTCTAGTACATGTCTGAGATCTTTAAAAATATAGATAAGTCTCCTAACTTTATTTACTAACATTTCGACATGATCATTCCACCTCAAAAATTTATCAATTTTTACCCCCAGGTATTTGAGGCTGTCTACACTTTCCAAGGGGTTGCAGTTACACGTTTGCACACAATTGTGAATAATCAAATTATGAGAGGTAGATGGCTGACTTTTATAAGAAATGCTAAAAGTGATGTATTTGGTTTTTTGTGTATTTAAAGTTAAAATATTATTACTCAGATAATTATTAACTACTCCTAAACCTGTATCACATTTTTCAAAAGTTTTACTCTAATTTTTACCCTCAAATATTAAGGCAGTGTCATCTGCAAAACTAACAATGTTACCTGGAATTTTTAGACTGAATAAATCGTTTATATAAATAAGAAATAATATTGGCCCGAGTACACTACCTTGTGGTACTCCAAATGAGATAGATTTAGTATCGCTTAACATTTTATTTATTTCTACTTGCTGTGTTCTATCACTAAGGTAAGATCTGAACCAACCCATAGCTGTATTATTAATGCCTAAAGATAATAATTTCTTAAGAAGCAACTCGTGGGAAACCGTATCGAAGGCCTTTGATAAGTCTAAAAATACCGCTATAGCTTTGTTGCCATACAATAACATAACTATCTTTCTTTCTATCGTCATCGTGCGTGTTTTTTGGCGCGTTCACATATTAGTTAAATTACTAAACGTTTTCATACGAGACTTGCTTTGAAAAATAAGAAACAATATGGTGTGTTTTCTTATTTTGTAAAACTTAAATAACTTTTTAAAACCCATGATAGAAATGACATTGATAGTTAAAAAGAGTTAGAGAAAAGAAATAGAAAATTCCACAGACAGAAAACTCTGTTCTTTCAGAGTTCACAGTTCGTGTGTTTTTTCTACTCCAGCTTTCAGCAAACATTTTGTCTAAGTTATAGTTGCGATTTACCAGAACGTTTGAATGATCACGTTCCTCACTTTTTTATCTTGTCGGACAATTTTTATTCCGAAGTGATGAAAATATCAGAAAGTAAGGACAGAGCTTAGCACGTAAGCTAGAAGTTTAACGAGAAACTAAATCAATCTTCTATTTGTAAGACTGTAAATCATATAAAAAATTTGTAAATTTTGTTTTTTAAAGAACTACAAACATTTCCGGGTTACGATTACCTGACAATATTTGAAAATCTCCTACTACCACCACAGTAACCGGAAAATGTTGCATGCATTGTGATCGAGGACTTTGTGATTGCGATTGAGGAGCCAGACGAGGAATTGAACAAACTACGCCAGGGTGGGACCCAAACGCGATGCCAACTCAGCCACTGACCGATCGAATAGGTGTCAAAGTATAAAAAAGCTATAAGTAATATAATAAAATCACCTCAATGTGCCGAATATTCGTTTTACATCGGGGTTTCTATTTAGAAAGGTACGAGCAATAAAAATATATATTAAAAAAACTTAATTCAAAAACTTCGTAAAAAACAATCACATTCTTTATCTAAGAGAAGAAGAAAATAAGCCGCATTTCTAAATGACTATCAACTTATGCGACACAAGAAAATAAGGAAACACTTATATTATTAATCCAACTGTAAATACCTTCAAAATAAAAGAGAAAGTGATATTTTTTGCTGATTCAAAGTTATTGTTGGCAAGTGAGTTAGCTAAGAACTTCACAGATGCACTCATAGAGGGCAGTGCAAAGAGCTTGCTTGGAAGTCCGCAAGATGGCAGCTAGTAGTCAGTAGTCGCTAGGGCCAGTTGGGCTGCTTCCAGACAAACATGGTGTTTTCATATCTCATTTAGCCAGCTCCTAGTTAGGTCGACCATCGAAGTCACTCTTGTAATACGAGAAGTATTGAATAAATCCCTGATTTAATATAAAGAACTTATTCTCTAAAAATCTCCTTCCACGACGAATTGGAGAACTGCTTGTGGGAACACAGCAGTTACTAATAAACGTATGTTTTTCTTAATTTTCCATAACTGATTAATAACCAATAATGTATGGTAATTATATATTTTCTTTCAGTTGCGTTAAATTTAAAACACCTTTATTAGTAAGAGAATAAGAGTTTTAATCATATATTTTTTTTAAGAATTTTGTTAATGAGAGATTCTTCCCTTAGTGGAGAATATTAAATATTAGGAATGTGTATTTCGGTAAATGTGAAAGAATAAACGCACTACAATAAATGTGTACAATGATACATAGGAACGTACCTACATCTGCCCAGAGTTGCTAAACAAGATTCCATTCAATGTACCTGCGTGTTCAACACGCTCTTGTGTCCTGTTCAGGGTTGATCAAAGCAAAACGAACTCTAAGCAGAATTCTTGCCTGAACAGACTATGCAATAATTACAATAGCGTATTATCCAAGGTTGATATTTTTAGTTGCGAGCTTACCAAATACAAGAGGTCCATAGAATAATATTTCTCTGATGGTTTGTGAATAATGTTTATGTCTCTATTGTTTATATCTCCATTATGATTTGATTTATATCTACAACCTCTCTCTATGGCTATAAATGTATTGTTTTGTAAATTTTTCGTTTTATATAATATTTTGTTTTGCATAAATCTTTTAATACATATTCCTTTCTCACAAATTTAAATAACTTATTAATTAGTCACAAGGAGGAAATCCATAATTGGTTTTATTTTACTATATAATACTCATGTACAAGCTGATTAAATGTAAACTGTCGATTTCCCGAAAATGAATAAATAAATAATTCAATAGTTCATAAAACAAACACGAGAAACCCGTAAATAACAACAATAGCAAAGAGTAATTTATTTTCAATAATATTTATAGTATAATGATGAAATCGTTTATTAAAACGACTCAAATTGGTGAATAAGCGTAAAACGTAAAGCGTAGAACGTAATACAAAAATGAATAAGAGTATGTGTTAAAAAATAGTACCTACTGCCACAAACCTTATTAATATGTCTCTCGCATGCCAGACAAGGGCAATGTTGTACAATTCAAATAACACCATTGTGTTGAATTAAGTTTACTGTTGAAATATTAGACAATTACTGAAGACAAAGCCAACTAAGCACAGGTAAGCTCATTACGGAATAACCTGAATGTTATCACTCCTTTGGGTACATTACTATGTATCAGCTAAAGGGCAGGAGAACCTTTTACCCGTAAAGAGTTTTAGCTCGCACAGAGAATTAATAATATCCATTTTAAAAAGCTCTTGAATATAAAGTAGGAACGTAATACAACATTAATTCTAAAATATTGAACACTTTGTTAATATTATGTAATATAAATGTAATTTAGATTCGATGGAACTCAGAAGATAAGAAAGTAACTGGCTATTCAGATATGGCCATGAGATATAGCTAAAATTAGTTGTGGAAAAGTTAAAATATTCACAAGGGCGATACTGACAGTGTTTCCCGTTCTGAGTTGCTAAGGATGCGATACAGTGCGGTTTGAGGGGTTGAAAAGCGGGGAGGCACATACATTTAAAGTATTCACTAACTAACGAACTAACCATCACGTCGTTTCCCGCACGGGTAGGCAGAGAAGACGGACCGCCAAACTCGGTCTTGGCACACACTGCTTGCCTCATTCACATTCATACATCGTCTCATACATAATCTTCTATTATTCTCACTCTTTACATGGTCCGACTCGAGTATCTGATTCTGACTTCTACTACCATTCGCATTCGCATCATATATTCTCCTTACACTCCTTTCTTCGCTCATTCGCTCTACATGCCCAAATCACCTAAGCGTCCCTTTCTTTCTTTCGTCAATCTTACTCACTACGCTTTCATCAGCTTTGCACTATTTGCGGATCTCCACATTTCTCATACGATCATACATGGTTTTACTACACATACGCCTAAGGGATTTCGTTTCAACAGCATTCAGTCTACTTTCATCCTTTGTCTGCCAGTTCCATGCCTCACTTCCATACACTAGGGTAGGTACTAGCACTCCATTGTGGACTGCTAACTTCGCTTCTTTGAACAATTTTTTGTTAGCGCCAAAGTATTATATATAGCTACGCATACTTACACCTACCTAAACGTACCTACACCCACCACCTACCTATACCTAAAAAAACAATGCAACCTATTACCTACATCCAGCTTTAATAATGTGCAAACAATCAAGGTAATCAAGGTAATAAGGAGGTAAAATTATGGCTGAATGACGCAGATATTGAATTGCTTTTTATATAAATTTATTGATCCTTTCTACAACTCACTTGCTGAAACTATTGTACATAATGTTTTCTCTTTACTTTTATAATAACTATAAACAAAAAAAAAACTTTTTCTACTTATATATATTATACTTAGGTACTTGAAATATAGTAATGGTTTTATATTACCCACACTCAGGCAGTGCCTTAGTGGGTTTTCATTTCTTGTGTACACAATTTGGTAATATATATTATGTTATTATTTACTGTCTATTATTATGTATAATATATGTAAAGAAATGAAAAAAAAATAAAGTAAAAAAAAAAACAAATTACCAGAAACAACGGCAAGATAGACCCAGTCAACTGCAAATTCGCTACACTAAATTAATAAAAAAAAACAATAGGTACTGCCGTGTACATCACAAATCACAAAATGAAACAAATCCTAGACTAAAGCTAATCGTAGTTTACAACTAGATCGGTTCTAGCTCGGAAGTTTGGTTGTTTGAGGCGCGCCTCAAACTAAACAACGCGCAACGCGCGACGTGCCAGTTATTGTTGCACGTGATTTCCCCACCCCCTCCGTCTACATGAAATCAGAAACTATCGGAGGCGGGCCCTATCTCTGCCTCACTAGCATATTATTGTACTGAGTTGTGTAGTATGAAGTAGCTGAGCAAGCGGAAATCAACGTGTGGCCGACCGAGTCACACTGGTATGAAGAGTTACAACCAGTCCTAGTAAAATACGAAAAGATTGTTAGGTAATATTTAAATTGTAGTAAATTTAAGATATACAATTTGAAATTATTCTGGATGTACGAACACGTGTGTATTCTCCTCTTTCCTCTCATGTTTTTTTTACGGGAGGCTCAGCCTCCCCTGCCTCATTGCACGAACCGATATACGACGAACGAATATATTAATATATAATATATAAGCGATAATTGAATAATATTTCTAAGCCGAGAGTCGATGATACACAAGCAGTCATTATTTTTAAACACGTAGCGAACTTAACCACAAAACCCGGTCATTTGACACCAGTCGTGCGTAAGGACGAAAGATTTTCTTTGTTTCATGTCCATCCTTTCTTTGTTCTGTGTTCCAAAAGCTATTAAAAGCGAGAAAGGCACGATTATGGGTTTCACGATACTTTTTAACTGCGTTTAAAGCCCAGCCAAAACCGTTTGTTTGAATTTTCCGAAAGGTATAAATTATACATATTTTGCGAAGGGCCACGGCTGAAATATACAGATTTATGACCCGGCGACAGAACACCTTTTCGCTGAATACTCAATAACAATGATTTGATTCTAGGGTAGAAGTATAACTAACTTAACCTCCCTTTTTATTTTTGTGTACTGTTTCGTATGTTAAACTTATAATTTTGATATAAAAATACCAATCTAAAATTGTACGTATTAACTCCCACCTATGTATTGTAAGTTTCTCTCTACCTACAATGAGTTTTGTAACTAATGGGGATTGCTCTAGCAAGAAATAAAAATAATTGAAAAAAAAATAACGGATTCAGCTTTTTTGTTGATTTATATGCTGAAATAAAGGTAATCAAAATGTGCTGACAAATACTTAAAAAAAAACATCCCACTCTCATAACAATATTATAAAATTTAAATCTCAAATAAAAATATGTTTACACACCATAGGGAGATCAGAAATAGTAAGTATTGCACTAAAAACACCCTGTAACATATTAATAATTGTTTCAGAGAAAACACTACAACATATTTTTTGTAATTACTTCACATTACTACTAAATTTTAACAATATGAAAATGAAATCCTCAGCAAGGGAGATCCCAGTGTGGATAGTATTATTTCTATTTGTTACAAAAAAGGAAGATAGTATATTTTTATTATTATTTTTGTATAGTATCAGTATCATCCTAGTGAATTTCTCCATTCAGAATTGAAATGTTGATTCAAATGGCTTTATGAAAATGGGGGCAAATATGAACAGCCAATTACTTCACAACTTCCTCTTCCCGATCTCATTCCATCGCACAATTGGGACTCTTGTGCGGCATACAAAAAGGCAAAACATATTAGAACGTAATCACTAAATGTGAACTATTTCAAAAATGAACGAAGTAAAAAAAAGGTCAAAGAAAAGGATTATTTTTGTAGAACCATAAGTTCTCCTCAAAAAATGTCGAAATCTGAAGAAATTCGATTCAACAAAGAGACTATCGTCGTTCTGTCCCTAAATGTAATAATGATAAAATGAGAAATTTGATACAAAAGTAAGGATTTATGATAGAGGTTTCATTTTAAGTGCGTACTTTGTTACCAGACTGCCACCCTTCTGAACTCATCATACATCGTCCTGAATAAAAATATTATTACTATAATTTCATGTCCTGCTAAAATGTATTTTTCTTTCACATTCAATTCGCCGAAACAACATCGTTACAAAAATCTACGATCGTAAAATGGTGATCATATTCTATTAATGGTGATCTGTGGGTGGTGTACATAGAGTTTTTAATCAGGGTTTTTAGGCAGTAGGAAAAACAGCGATTGAATTGATATTGATTTGCCAATCTACTATCTACAGACGTGGTAAGTTTTCGCTAATAATGGCTAAGCTGAAGGCTTTAGCCGATGTTGGTTAGGATTACCAATAGAATATCCATAAAACCGCTCCAGTTTTTCATATTACAAGCCAATTACTGGATATCTAAAAATTCTTTTTTTCTACCGCATGGAAGGAAGTCAATATTTAGTTAATAAAATTGTACTAATTAATAGAGGTAGCAACAAATGGCACTGATTGATACATTTTTCGACACTAAAACAAACGAATCTTCTATTGAATGCGCATTTCGCACACTTCAACATTTAGTTACTGCTTTTGACGCTTTATAGTAGAGCGAGCTTTTATGGCGCGCGCGACACTGCGATTCGTAGCTGGAACTTCTAGCGTATTTTTGAAAGCGAATAATTGATTTCTCGCAATCGTTTAATAAACTTTAATATTATTTATATTTTTATGCGAGTAAGGTAGGGTAGGAGGTAAGTACGTGCATATATGGAATGTACGCCTCTGTAGGTGGAATACTTGTTCATGTTTCTAATGAATTTAAGTGTCATTTTCAAACTTAGAACTGATTGTGTGAAGAATTCAGACAAGCGACAATGTACAACCTGCTTATAATAATAAATGTTATCATTTTAAAATAAAATTATTTTCGTCCTTTTGAAAATCGGAATTGACTTGTCAATAATTCTGACTATCCCGTGATTCTCATGGGTCCGCACTAGTAATTTTTACTGCCCGGAACCGCCAAATTATTGTTTTACAAAAGTGCGGATCAGATATTGCGTTAAATGGGTTTATCTGTGTTTGGTGCCAGATATAAATAACCCGGTACTTACAAACCTTACACATTCCCATCTCCTATCTTCTCAATTTAATACAGGCTCAATTGGCGCAGCCGTAGTCCCACTGGCTCTGTCCAATGAGGAGCAGTTGGAACTCGTATGGGGTATTCACATACAATACGTATTATTAATTCATTATTGTTTTACAAAAGTATGGATCAAATATTTCGTTGTTTGGTGCCAGATAGAAATAGCCAAGTACTTAAAACCTTACTCTTAACCTACAGCCTCAATTGGCGCTGCCATAGTCAAACTGGCTCCGGACAATGAGGAGCAGTTGGAACTCGTATGCGGTATTCACATACAATACGTATTATTAATTCATCATGTTCCCCAAATTCCTGTCTTACAATAATTCAACGATAATATTAGTAAATGTCTAAATAAACAATCCAAAATACCGTGCGACCTTCATACTTGACCTTTTGCCACAAAATCAACTCCACACGGAAGCTATGTAACTAGCAGGTACCCAGACATAAATAATACACGTAGCAACTAGTAGCTAGTACCTACCTACCGGGTTCTCGCGGGAAAATTACGAGGCTAACGAAACAATTTTCCTAAGAGCTTTTCCCGACTTTGGGAATTCATTAATCCGCTGAGAAGCGCCCCCAACCCTGCTTCGGACAGGCCCTAATGAGGCTGTAATGAAAAGCGTGAAAATTAAACGTTTCAATTACTAGAATGGATTGCATGGGTTTCAAAATGTTTAATTTCACATACTGTAATGTTACGATGTTACTTGAATGGGTGAGTTAATTTTCCACGGGGTTGGCGCTACTAAAAATTGTCAAAAGAAGCGAGGCTAGCAGTCAAATATGGAGTGCTGATACCAATCCTAATGTATCGCAGTGACGCGTGAGTCTGACAGAGAAAAGATGAAAGTAGATTGAATGCTGTATAAATTATATCACCGAGGCGTATTAGTACTAAAACCACGTTTAACCGTATTACAAAAATTGATATCAGGAAAGAATTCAAGGCTGACGTAAGAGTAGTGGATAAAATTAGGAAATATACGTTTAGATGGTTATACGTTTAGATATTCTCCTTACACTCCTTTCTTCGCTTATTCGCTCTACATACAAACTATCTAAGCGTCCCTTTCGTAATCGTACTCATTGTTAGAATATGGCAATATAAATGCAATTATCTTAGGTTGGCTATAAGGTATCTGTAAACATTGTTTTGTTGGCAATACTGTTTAACCTTGTTCTATGGTCTATTACTGAGAAGAGACCTGTCAAAGTGTACACTTGTTGAGAAGAATAAAGTCATTACTGAAATAAACTGAACCCTTTTTATTGAAAAAATCACAGGTTATGGGCCCAGAGTCGCTAATCTGTTGATGAAGTTAAAAGTACGCAAAATAAATCAACGGGAGTGAATATCAGCGAAAAGTGAGGTTAGGTTGCCGGAACGCGTGCAGAAAATTTTCGTTGAGAAGGATAAAATACCACTGATATATCTGATCAGGCAAGGCAGGATAGCAAAATGGAAGGAAACGTGATGACTACCAATGTATTGAAGTTGGAAGGGGCAAGGAATTGGAATATTTGGAAATTTCAAACGACAGTACTTCTCAGAGGACAGGGATGGCTGGACATTGTTGAAGGGCGCACTATGAAACCTGAAGATGTTACCGCGCGAACTACTTGGGAGACAAAAGATGCTAAAGCTCAGACGCTACTGGTTACGAGAATGTCGGAAAACGTTATGCTACATATCATATCGTGCACAACTTCGGCTGCAATGTGGAGTAAGCTTCTAAGTGTATATGAACAGAAGTCGGAAACCAGTATCCATATTATCCAACAAAGATTCTTTCAATACAGATATGCGAAAGGCACCGAAATGTCAGTTTTTCTCTCTAAAATTCAAGAGATGCAAAATCAGTTAAAACAAATGGGCGAGGATATGTCTGATAAATTTATAATAACTAAAGTCTTAATGAGTTTGCCAGATGAATACAAACATTTTGTATCGGCGTGGGAATCGGCGCCAGACGACAAACAAACGTTCGACAATTTAGTAGCCAGGTTATTGATTGAAGAGGAAAGGGTGAAAGTTAAAAGTGATGAAAGACAAGATACTTCGTCCTCGTCTGCGTTCGTAGCTAAAAGAAATGTTAAGTGTTACATGTGTGGTAAAGTCGGACATTTACAAGCTGAGTGTAGAAGTAATCGAGACAGTGAGAAAAAGTTAAACGAACGTAAATGTTTTTATTGTGGAAAATTCGGGCATTATAAGGCACAGTGTCGGTTTAAAAAGTCAAATGAAAATAAGAAAACAAGTAATGCTTTTGTAGTGTTGAATTCCTCGCATACAAATTATGAACAATCAAAGTGGTTAGTTGACTCTGGAGCGAGCGAACACATGTGCAACGATCGCTCTTTATTTACATCATTTTCAAATGTTCCGCAAAAGTCAGTTATTGTTGGAAATGGAGCTATCATTAGTGTGTTAGGCTGTGGACAGATGGCGGTACAAGTATATAATGGGACTGAATGGATAAATTCAACCATAAACAACGTTTTGTTCGTTCCGGATCTGAAGTCAAATTTATTTTCTGTGAAATGCGCAGCTGACCGCGGATACACTATGGTCACAAGTGACAGTTCGTGTTTATTTTATAAAAATGGCGTTGTTTGTGCGATAGCAAGTCGAGTAGACAGTTCATATTATATGGATTTTCGTTTCAAATGCGAGGTCGCAAGTGTTGCTAATATTATTAAAAATGACCTATACGAGTGACATGAGAAATTCGCACATCAAAACTTTGATTACGTAAAGAAAGCATTGCAGAAAAATAACATTGAAGTAAAACAAACTGACGTACCCCAATGTGAAAGTTGCTTGAAAGGAAAAATACATCGGCTACCATTTAAGAGGAGTGAGCATGTGAGCACAAAAACATGTGAAATCATACATGGGGATACTTGTGGACCCATGGAAGAAAAATCAATTGGCGGGTCGAGATATTTTGTCGTTCTAAAGGATGACTATTCTAACTTTAGAAGTGTGTATTTCGTTGAAGCAAAACACGAGATTAAGCGCTGTTTGGAGGATTTTATAAATAAAGCCGAAAATACTACTGGAAACAAAGTCAAGATATTTCGGAGTGACAATGGGCTAGAATTCATAAAGAGAGATGTAATTTTTTAAGTCAAGAGGAAACAGAAGAAATTGAGGATGTGTCGGATCAGAATACTCAAACTTTGCTGACATCAGAAGAAACAGTGGAAGAACAAAAGGTTGCTGAATGTGAGGAAACTCAAGTTACTCAAAATGACAGTCATACAAATCTCACTGAAAACAGTTCTTTATGTGAAAGTGAAAGTGAATATGAGCCATGTGATGATGAACTATCAGACCTAGATGAAACATTGTTACCTCAAAATGAAAGAAGCAAGCGGGTGAGGAAACCGACAACATTCTATCAATGTCAAAATGTTGTAAGTGAAGCAAATGAGCCAGTGACATACAAAGAAGCTATGGAAAGAAGCGATGCAAATAGGTGGAAAGAGGCAATAAGTAGAGAATTGCAAACTTTAGAAGAGAATAATACTTGGGATTTTTGTAATGCACCAGTACATGAAAAGGTAGTAAGTAGCAAGTGGGTTTTTAAGATTAAAATAAATGGTAATGTGAAGCAGTATAAGGCTAGGCTAGTTGCAAGGGGGTTTGAACAAAATGGTTGTTTTGATTTAAGTGACATTTACGCTCCTGTGGCTAAATTATCAACATTTAGAATTTTTGTAGCGATAGCGACTAAATTAAATTTACCTATATATCAAATGGATGTAGTAGGGGCGTTCTTGTATGGCGATATAGACAAGGAAGTCTATATTAAATTGCCAGAAGGGGCTAATTCTGAGGGAAATAATATTGTAAAGCTAAATAAGTCACTGTACGGTTTAAAGAGTTCACCAAAGTGTTGGAACATAAAATTCAATTCTATAGTAAATAAGGAGGGTTTTGTTAAATCTAACTGTGACTCATGTTTATATTTAAAGTATATAACCAGAGGTGGTTTTTCTGTCCTTGATATCACCACCCCAATCAGCATCGCAATATCCTTCCAAAATGATATCATTACATTTATAAATTAACTTATAATTTAGACTATACATTATATATCTTAACACTCTCTTTAATGCACTGAATAGCTCATTGTTGGCGCAGGTTTGATACCTACTTAACATAGAAACCGGAAAACACAAATCAGGCCTGGTACCTGATGCAGCATACATTAGACATCCTATCATTTGTCTGCACAAATTCTGAATACTGTTGTCTACAGCAATACTGTCTTTTACAAATATTTTAGTGTCTAATGTATGCTGCATCAGGTACCAGGCCTGATTTGTGTTTTCCGGTTTCTATGTTAAGTAGGTATCAAACCTGCGCCAACAATGAGCTATTCATTATATTTAAAGTATTATGACAATGAGAAAATGTACATTTTACCTTATGTCGATGACATTTTAATTTTTGGTACAAATGAGGAAGATATTTCTAAATTTAAGAGTATATTATGTAAAGAGTTTAAAATGAAAGACTTAGGGCTAATATCAAATTTCCTAGGTATAAATGTAAAGCAAAATTTGAAAACTGGTATTACAGAGTTAGATCAGAGAGAATATTTGGAGAATATTTTAAAAAGATTTAATATGCAAAATTGTAAGCCTATGTCAACCCCTATGGACCCTAATTTTAACAACTGTATTTACATTGAGAAGGGGTGTTAGAATATGGCAATATAAATGCAATTATCTTAGGTTGGCTATAAGGTATCTGTAAACATTGTTTTGTTGGCAATACTGTTTAACCTTGTTCTATGGTCTATTACTGAGAAGAGACCTGTCAAAGTGTACACTTGTTGAGAAGAATAAAGTCATTACTGAAATAAACTGAACCCTTTTTATTGAAATAATCACAAGGCTTACATCAGCCTTGCACTTATTGCGGATCTCCACATTTCTCGGCAATAATTTCACAGTAACAGAATGTATATTCTCCTTACACTCCTTTCTTCGCTTATTCGTTCTACATACACAAAAGTCAAACGAAAAAAAATTACTTTCAAAATAAATTTTAAAAGTTCACAGCATTTAAAAGGTTCAATCAAACATGCGTTGCTGTGGCTCCGTCTGTCTGTGAAGATACAGAAACAATAGCGCGTGTTGCTTTTACGTCCAACAGATGGCGCTGTTTAAAAAAAAAATACTTGACATCTATATAATAATGGGTATATAAAAACAAGCGTATTCGAATGCAACGTTTTGTTGAAATTTCAGGCAATCGATGAAGAACTTTCTGAGATTTAAAATTTTGAACAAAAAAAAATTTACATTTTTTATTTAAATAGATAAATCTATTCAAAATTAGATGTATTATAAGAAACAAAACATTTCGGAACAAGTTATGCTTATTGAAAAGGTGTGTAGGTGCTATAATTCTTTTGGTTCTCCGTTTAAAATATTTCGATTATCAATTTTACGTAATCATTCATATTTTGCAAACACCTTACAATAATTTGGTTCCGATTGGATCATTCGGCCAATCGTGGGTGGTGACAGAAAAGTATGATCACGTTTATGTTGTAAACAGGTTGTCCCCAAATTGTTAAAAAGTTAAGATTTCATAAAAAAGAAAGCATTTAAAAGTGTTGTTATTTTGAAATAATCACCGTTTCAATCAAATCTTTCATTTGTTAACCACATAACAGCAATCTCTAATAATGGCTTAAAAATATTGCGATTTATAACTAGGGTAACCAGAAATTTTAACAATATAAAGTGTATTAAATTGTTATATTTTGCCTGTGTAAGAAGTCAACTTGAGTATATATGTACATGCACAAGCTATACTATACATGTACAAGCTGTTGAAAAAATACAAAACAAATTCATACGTTTTTTAAATTTGAAAATGGGTATTCCAGCAATTATGTTGAACTACAACACTCTGTTAAACTATATGAATATGCTCAAATTGTCAGACCGAAGAATTTTCACCGGCTTGGGATTTCTATATAAAATTCTAAATGATTTAGTTGATAGTCCGGTATTGCTAAAATTGATAAGCTTCCGGGTTCCACAACGTAATACTAGAAGTCAGAATTTATTTCAGTGCAGAAATTCTGGGACTAACTACCATATGTATTCCTCTTTGCCCAGAATACTAATGGAGGAAAACAATTATACCAAGTTAGTAGACATCTTCAATTTATCTTTAAACAAATATAAAATGTTGTTAATGAAGCAATTCAGTTATGTACAATAAATAATGTATATGTCTTTATATTCATATGTAAAAGCCCCGAAAAAGGGCTTTAATCAATAAATAAATAAATTAGTATTAAAAAAAACTGCGTTTCTACAGACGCATTACCAAGCATTTGTACAACTGGAAATTTAAATTCACTGATAATCCAAACATCCGGCAGGCCAGCGATAATAATGAAACGAAACGTTATTTGCAGTAAAACAGAGAGCATTATATTGTAATTCACATTCATATACATAAATGCGAGTACCTACGTAGTACCTACCGACTGCTAAAACTGGAGCATGGAATGAAAAGCATTATGTACAGCTCAATGGGTATTGGGCCAAGTAATTTGGTATGAAGGCGGAATTTTATTGCGTTAAACCGATTTAAAAAAAACTTATTAAAGTAAGAACTCCTCGGAGAAGAATCTCTTGTAAAATACGCTATGGTGATGACACCGATGAACAATTTCAAGAATTAGAAAAAGAGATTCAAAACAGATTTTTTAAATTATGTAAGTATGAAAAGCATGCATTTAATACTGACACCAAGCCGTGAAAAATCACAAGATATTAATTATAACAAAAAAATAAAAAAGATGCCACGGCCGAGAATCAAAACCTATATTATGAAATTACATTGTTTAGTTAGGTATAAGAAGGAAAAAAACTTTCTTATGAATAATAAGATATTATCACAACGATTTTTACTTGAATGTTAAAACCAACCATTGTGATTAAGGTAGTTCATTTATTGGTAAAAGTTGTGGGGAAAAATAATTGAGGGGCGAGAAGGAGAAAGGTTCTAGGTTCGAAGAATTTCAAAGCTACGACTATATTAATTTAATGATTCGTAGAAAAAAAACGGAGCTTTCAGTGATTTATTTTATAAAAAAGCGGCTTTTTAGAATAGTTATTGAATCGGAATAATTTCGGAAGAAGGAATCATTTTAGTTTTTAATTTATTTCTGTATACAAATGTGAAACAATCTAAAACCCAAATGAAAATCTAAAAGTCTTTCGCTATTTTTTAAGCAACATTATAAATTCGACATTTAATTCCGTCATGTCCTGTTCAGGTTCAGGTGGTTCTTCATCAGGTCAGGACGGTGCTAGAGAGAGAATCCTTCACTTATAAGGCATTGACACTGCAAATACTTGGGTCTAAAGGGCCCAGGGCCTCGATTCTCGATGACTTTTGACGTTTGGCGTATGCAAGTATGTACCTTCAACGAGACTCGAGAATAAGAAAGTTGATCATTGTATGTACTTTCGACGGCGATTGCGAGCGGCCTGGATTGGAGAATCGATACCATGGGCCTCGATTCTCGAAGAAGTCATTCCACTCGAACTACGATGGTTCGACCCACTGAATGACTTTTGACGTTTGGCGTATGTAAGTATGTACCTTCGACGAGACTCAAGAATAAGAATGTCGACCAATGTATGTGATTTCGACGGCGATTGCGAGCGGCCTGGATAAGAGAATCGGTGCCCTGGAGACGATCAATGTCAATTGCCAATGTGCTTACAAGATTGACGAAACTTCAATCGTCCCCTAAATATTTTCACCACAGTTGATGAACTTTTGATTTAACGCGATATAATGCATTAAAGGAAAATACTATCTCGTTCCACGATGAAACTGAATTCCAAAGGGATAATAATAATAATATTTGGCTAATTTATATAGCGCCGTTTTCGAGAGAAATCACCTCAAGGGCACTGTACAAATATATTTCTTAAATAGTTAAAACTAGAACTACTGATTTCGTTAGAAAGAGCAACTGAACGAACGAATGTCAATGGGGCTAGTGTACGCGCTCAATCAAAACATCTATCATTCTCGCCATCATCAAGTCGCAAATGTCAATCGCTTTAATTGACTCAATTGACTTTTTCGACGATCAATTGCCAATAATTGTCAATTGCATCAATGATATAACCATCGACAATTGACATTATTCGTTTCCGGAGCGCTTTATCTATTCAAACTGAGATATTATGCAACACATTATTATACACAGAGAAAAATGAGTATAGATTATTTATTAAGAATCTCTTAAAATTATTGGTAATCCGGTTAAAAAGCAGTTGTGCAAGCTCATAATGAATGAATTAATATGATTCCTGATAAACTTTTAGTAAAAAAGGATTATATTATCACGATATCGGAACATGAAAAATCCTATTATTTTCGCATTTCGACATTATATATTATGAATGCAAATGCAGGTTCATAAACACGTGTTCTGAGATATTAGGAATTTATTAAAACTATATTTCAAAACGGCCTGCATACCGTTTTTAACCGGATTACAAATGGTTTGCAAATTTCTTTTTTCTCCGTGTCCGAAAGAACTCAAGGTACACTTTAACAAAATTACATTAGCTGATTAAAAATCGAGATCAAATCACGATTGCTAATTCTTAATTAAGTTTATAAATTAATTAAGGATCTCATTTCGGTTCGGTGGCTTGGACCCGAGGATTTGTAAAACATTGTGCGTAGGTAGCGAGTTTTTCGTACTGATCGAGGGATCCAATAATTTTCCAACTTATTAAAAAATAATAAACGTAATTAGATTACGCGTATCTTATTTAAAACTAGCATAGACTTGTGAAAAATCACGGAATATATAAATTGCAGTATTTGAGAAAAATAAATAATTTATAAAAAAACAATGATTGCCTTAGGACAATTGCATTTTAAAAGAAGAAATTTACCCATCGAATGTTAGTAGACGAATTTCGACATCTGTCCAATTACATTTAATATAAAAATACAAGATATGTTATAAGGCCTCAGCACGGGCAAGCCACCCAGTGAGGCCAACATTACTGGAAAACTTTAAAATTTAAAAAATATTGTACCAAAAAAAAATATATTAATACAACAAAAAATGTAGCACAGGTTATGAAAAAGATAGCCATTCAAAGTATATGTGTACGAATGTCCACTGGGCCTAGTTCACTCCATCCATTCATATGTATAATTTTATATACATATATAATTTTTAAAAAGTAAATACCATGAAAATGCTGTACTTTGCGTATGTACGCAGTTCTCTGGAGTACGCCTCTCAAGTCTGGAATCCCACGTATAAGTCACACATAGAAAGGATTGAGAAAGTGCAATATCGTTTTCTACGATATCTTGATTTTCGGGCCTATCGTCCTCATCTGAGTCACGAGGAGTCAGCAGCGTTTTTCAGGATTTCGTCACTGGAAAGTCGTAGAAACTCCGCAGACGTACTATTTTTACAAAAAATTGCCACCTCTGTGATAGATTGCCCGGAATTACTTGAAAGAATTCAATTAAGAGTACCCATCAGACAAACCAGACAAAATCACACATTAAACATCCCTCAATGTAACACGAACTCAAAACAAAATGCTTTTATTCACCGTGCTTCATACAATTTTAATACTTCATACAGTGAATTAGACTTATTTAACTCAGCACCCCACAATTTCAAACCTAAAATCAATAAATAATTATATTATCATTTTTATTTTTATTACGTACATGCTACACATTACACAGACTAGATCCATCCCATACCCCTCCCTTCCCCATCCCATCCCTATAGGCTAATGTAACTTTTTTTATTACACAAATATTATATATTCACTAAATAATTAAAATACTTAAGTGAAAACCTATTATTGGTTAAATAATTAACACTTAATACACCATACTTTGTAATTATTATAACTGTTGGTTTTCCAAATAAAATAAAATAAAATAAAAATAAAAATATAAGCATCTGTCAAGCATTCGGTCAAAAGAAATACGCATGACGCAAGAATCTTTCACAAAACTTAGTTATCCATACAAGGAAAAAAAATCGTAACTAGAAAATTACAGTTAAACCAGTCTACCAATGAAAGTGAGACAGCCGTAAAATTGACACGCGTGTAAGTTTGGCTAGTTTGAACATTTGACAAAAATATTATAATATCTTAAGGCACCGCATACCCTATTTCTACCGATTTATAACAAGTTTCTCGTTAACTCTTTAAGTTTTAAAGTTCCAAAAAAATAAATGTTATTTTTGAAGACAATGTCTATACATTTGTTATGTCGAAACGTTAATTAAATGAAATTTCCGCGATAGAAAAAAAATCGCAAAGTAAGCTCCGAAAATTATTAAAAAAAAAAGTGGGTGTGTCAAGCCTACGCAAGACAGAAGTGAAACTTCTTTTGTTAAACCGTATGAACCACAATCAATTACGTATTTCACTCGTATTACACTCACGACGCAGTATACTAACCAAGCAGCTGATGCTTGGCGTGGCGCAGTTCGCTGGTGTCTGAGAGAGAGGAAAGAAGAGAAGAGAGAGAACGTTCGTGAGCGGCTCCCCCACCTCAACAAGCGCATATGGTGAGAGAGGGACAGTGAACGGTGAGCGGTGGTGGGGGTACCCGCATTTTCGTGTCGATCCTGACTCGGTTTTACTCCGTCCCCGAATTACGCGCCTAAAGAAGTTTCACTTCAATATAATATATTTTTAAAAATAATGTACAATGTACAGAAATAGAATCCCACACAAGATCGCGTAGTGCGCTCTAGCGAACGGATATTTTATCAGAGGGAGATAGTTTTAATTTTTTTTTCTGTAAATTATTACATATTATCAAAATAAATAAATTAATTAAATAAATGTAATACAATTATCATAATATACGGATTAGATAATAATTTTAATCCAACACAATAACGCAAAGCGCGCTCTAGCGGAGTAATGTTTTATCACAGTGAGATAAGTGTTTTTATTATTTTGCAATATTATTTTCTTTTAAAAAATGTTCTGACCTACTAAAAAATAAGATATTGAATGAAAAAGGCGTTAAAAACAAAAAAATAATGTGCGATGGCCGAGAATCGAACTCGGATCAACTGCTTGGAAGGCAACTATGCTGACCATTACACCACCAACGCCAGTTGTCGGGATGAGCTAAGAAGCATTTATATGTTACTTCAAAACTTTGAAAATTATTACATATTATCAAAATAAATAAATTAATTAAATAAATGTAATACAATTATCATAATATACGGATTAGATAATAATTTTAATCCAACACAATAACGCAAAGCGCGCTCTAGCGGAGTAATGTTTTATCACAGTGAGATAAGTGTTTTTATTATTTTGCAATATTATTTTCTTTTAAAAAATGTTCTGACCTACTAAAAAATAAGATATTGAATGAAAAAGGCGTTAAAAACAAAAAAATAATGTGCGATGGCCGAGAATCGAACTCGGATCAACTGCTTGGAAGGCAACTATGCTGACCATTACACCACCAACGCCAGTTGTCGGGATGAGCTAAGAAGCATTTATATGTTACTTCAAAACTTTGAAAATTATTACATATTATCAAAATAAATAAATTAATTAAATAAATGTAATACAATTATCATAATATACGGATTAGATAATAATTTTAATCCAACACAATAACGCAAAGCGCGCTCTAGCGGAGTAATGTTTTATCACAGTGAGATAAGTGTTTTTATTATTTTGCAATATTATTTTCTTTTAAAAAATGTTCTGACCTACTAAAAAATAAGATATTGAATGAAAAAGGCGTTAAAAACAAAAAAATAATGTGCGATGGCCGAGAATCGAACTCGGATCAACTGCTTGGAAGGCAACTATGCTGACCATTACACCACCAACGCCAGTTGTCGGGATGAGCTAAGAAGCATTTATATGTTACTTCAAAACTTTGACTAGATCAAATGAACTTTAATCGGTGGTGGGGGTACCCGCATTTTCGTTTCGATCGTGACTCGGTTTTACTCCGTCCCCGAAAATTCATTACGCGCCTAAAGAAGTTTCACTTCAAAAACACGTTTTGTTCTGTTATTTAATACGAGTGTATCTTTAAATGCAACTAAAGCATTTGTCCAGAGATTTTTGCTCTATTTCAAACGAGTCGTATTTTATTAAATATTTTCACCATTTTCGCTTAATTATTATCGTTTTTTAATATTAGTGCGCTCCCCCTAACATTCGTATTTACATATCTCCCTTTCAAACCATATTTGAACGCTTCCTACGGGGCCTTAAAGCACGACATATAGAATAAAAACGTTTGAACGAAAATATAATAATATATATCAAGTCTCGAACGATGGGAACATCCTCGTCTGTCTCAAATTTCTAGACCGAGGTAAGTTACCAATCATGTAACAATGGAAAAACATTGTTAAAATTCCAGGATTAGCAGGATAGTAACAAATTCTTTGTTTATAGACCGTTGTACATAATTCACCATTAATTATATTATAATGAAACACAAGCCCGTGACACCCCGACAGCCATTAGTAGTTATGATGATTAAACAAACTTTTCTTTACAATATTACATTTTAAAACTATATAAAAAACTCCTATATTTATAAAAGGATAGCCAGATAAAACAGAAAACGATAGGTTATTGAGGTTGGGTTTGTTGATTTTTTTCTTTTTAATTATCTGTTTTGTCCACGGTGATCTTGGTTCTTGCAGTGTTCAGTTTCATCATCGAACCACGCAAAAGAGATATGGATAAAGTTAATAGATATCAAAACTGAAAAAGAAACTAAGTCCATGTAATAATCCAGTGTCCGGGGTCTATAATGTCGAGTACCTACTTAAGAGTCCTTCCGCACTCAGTCGTAGGTAGGTACTTAGTACTAGGACATCGCCGGAAGCGCTAATACGATAAGCAAGCGAAGAAAGAACGGAAAGGGATGTCCCACCCGAGGGACTTTAACTTCGTGATTTTAAATATTCGCCCTCGGATTATTCCGAACACTATTATTATTTTTACAAATATTTCGCACAGACTATTCCGGACACTGATTATTGCGAACACGAAAAACCCAGGACATAGATTATTACGCATTTAAAAGCACTTGTAAAAACAAAATTTAGATCATGGAAAAAGATTTATATAAAAAGTGAATCTTCGTGCCAATTAAAAAGAAAAGTTTTTTCTTTATTTTTTCATTGTTAATTTTATCTTTACAATAAATTCATGTTATCTCGGTCACCAAACTACATATAATGGTGACCTAGGATTGTTACATAGGTATAAAAAAAGTCAACTCAAAAAAGGAAATAAATATAAAAATCAAATACACAAATTTGATACATATAAAAAAAAATTAAGTACGAAATAAAACGAAAAGGAGAAAAAATTGGTAAAAATTGAGGACTCGTGTACTCTTTAAAAAAAGGTTCGTCCCCTTACAAATATCCAACTCTACACACCACCAGAGTAGTTCTCTTGCCAAAAAAGAATATTGGGCACACTTGATCTAAGTAGATAATTCACAAAAAATTTAGTTAGGACGGGTTGTTTCGGAGAATTTGAACAATTCATCAAATTTCAACGTTCATTTACGGGTTCTGTGAAAGTCCTATTCAAATTCTGTCATTATATCATTATAGGCTAGTTGCTTGACAGAACTGAAATAAAGACAGAACTTGAAAAAATCTTTCACAGAACCTGAAAATTGACGTTGAAATTTGATGAATTGTTCAAATTCCCCGACACAACCCGTCCTTAGTGTCTATCACTTTTCAGCAAACATTGAATAAAAAATAACGTTGAAATTAATTCGAACTTTAAATAGGAAAAATCAGTGTCTGGAGTTTGCAACGAGCGCAACAATAATCTGCGTCCGGAATCATTCGTTTGCGGATTTTTTACATTTGCACTGAATCATTGTGTTCGGAATAATCTGTACGCAGTATTTCTGTGCGGAATAATGCCGGAATCGCAATCAAAACTTCGTCAAAATGTACAGTTAATTTCAAATCGTGGATGAACATATTTCAAAGGTAAGTCATATGTCAATTTTATCATTTTTATATCTGTCATGCTGCGAGACAAAAGTATTTTTTTCTCCTTTTTTGCGCGGTTCGTTAGGCGAGAAGGGAGGACATATTTAAATAATGTATCTAATATTATGGGGGTTGGGAATGGGTATGTTGGGGTATGAGGATGTACAAACGTGTTCTGAGATGTTTTACCCAAATGATTTCTTAGAAAAGGTAAAACGAAAAGCTTTCGAATTTTTAGGTGAATTTTTAAATGATAAAAAAGTCATAACAAAATACAATAATAAAATTGGTTTTTAACTAATATTAAAATATTTACTTGAGAGAAGCTAGGGCGGGTTCTATGATCAAAGAAAAATTGGTTTGCTCCAAATCCCTGGGTTTTATGGCTGACAAAGACTGGAGCACAAAAATGACAAAGTAGGTACTTAATTCAGGCCCACCTAAACAATGGACTTGGTGTTTCACAAAGGATTATTTGAAAGTAACCTCGAAGCGAACAGTCAAAATTATTGATTGCCAGCTTATTTTGTAGGGTCAACTAAGACAGGCTTACAGTACCTACTGCATGGTACTTCAGATACATCGAAAAAATAATAACACAATAATTCAACAGAGTTATTTTTTCTTCATATGAAGCGGTTACTTTGTGATGTGATTTGTGAGTATTATACTGCCCTGATGAGGCTACGGTTGTAGCGAAACCCGGTCGGCATTAAGTATTTACCCATAAGTGATGTTTACAAAGTTACTGTTTAATTTTAGAGTTATTTTTTTAACGTAACAAGTGAGTTTCAGTGAACTCTGAGTTAAAATGAGGATAAAACGCACAATCTAGGTGTCACCAACGCGGCTGAGCACAATCTAGGTGTCGCCAACGCGGATGAGCACAATCTAGGTGTCGCCAACGCGGCTGAGCACAATATAGGTGTCACCAACGCGACTAAGCACAATCTAGGTGTCACCAACGCGGATGAGCACAATCTAGGTGTCACCAACGCGGATGAGCAGAATCTAGGTGTCACCAACGCGGATGAGCACAATCTAGGTGACACCAACGCGACTAAGCACAATCTAGGTGTCACCAACGCGACTAAGCACAATCTAGGTGTCACCAACGCGGATGAGCACAATCTAGGTGTCACCAACGCGACTAAGCACAATCTAGGTGTCACCAACGCGGATGAGCACAATCTAGGTGTCACCAACGCGACTAAGCACAATCTAGGTGTCACCAACGCGGACGAGCACAATCTATGTGTCGCCAACGCGGCTGAGCACAATCTAGGTGTCACCAACGCGGATGAGCTGAATCTAGGTGTCACCAACTCGGCTGAGCACAATTTTCGAACAGCAGTTAGGGTACACGGAGAAAACTTACTGATAAAGGCCTCGGATCACGGAGGCAGTCATATGATTTGCATTTAAAGAGACGACTAGCGTGTATACTAGTAGAGCATATGAAGCGCAAACATGGACACTTACCAAGAACAAGAACGTTGTGACAAAAAAGGACATGAGACCATGGAACGAGCCATGCATTATTTTCTTCAAGAGAAGGAACGACAAATGAGTGGATTAGGAGTTAGAGGTTGCTGTCATTACATTACCGTACTAATATTCACACTCAGTGGGAAGATTCAGAACACGAAGCACGACTAACAGATGACCATTGTAAATTTAATTTTAATCGGATGGCGTCCTTGTCGTGGAAAAAGAAATAAAGGTCGCCCACATATGGGATGGGCCGACGACGTCGAGATTGTCGAGAAGTGACGGCTTCGGATGGGTCGGAAATACAAAGCTTTATATAGATTGTTCTAACTTTACTAACTAAAGTAAGTTTGAAGAAACCCGCTTGAAAATATTTTGCGAGCCTGGTAACTATAAACGATAAATATATATTCACTATTTAGACGCACTCAATGCGCATCATTTAAAAACAGTACTTCGTTTCAACCAAATTACTGTAGGATTAATAATATAACATTACCGGAATTGGAAAATAATGCATTTAAATAACAATTTCATTCAAATTTATACGGATAATTTTACGTCTAGCTCGCGGTCACCTCGAATATTCATAGAATTCTTACATACATGAATGTGGATTTTTTGTTATTTATTTATTAAGTTTTTTTTTTTTTTTTCTTATTATTTTTTTTTATTGAATGAATAGTTAATACATATCAAAAAACAAGTCCTACTAAGCCAATTGAATTGGCTTGTCAACAGGTGCTTAAAATTTAGTTACATATACATTTTAGAAGTTATAATTTACATCTTATATCTACAGATTCAACATTTTTTCATAAATATTAAAGTAAATATATTTTTCCAATAGCCAATTTATCACCATATATTTAACCTTATTCATAGACTTACATTGCTTTATAGTGTCAGGTAATAAATTAAATATCTTCGGTATGTTGTATTCAAACGTTCTCTGTCCGTACTTATTATTAAATTTCAAAAGTTTAGTTAAAATAAGTAAACATTTTTCCAACGAAGAATATATAGAGACGCGCTGCAGAAATCTCAAAGTGACAAGCAAAAAGTACGTCAATTGTAGTGCTTTCGATTTCGTCGTTTTAGTACTACGCTGTCATGCATCGCGTTACGTCGTGAGATACCTCAAAGTAAATTGCATTACAAGTGCAAAAATGGTGTTGTGTGTGATGGGAAAGTGTTTTAATTACTCAGCAAACACTAAAAGAGAAGGAATAAAATGTCATTTGTAAATACAAGCAAATTACTTATTTTTTCGATTATTATTGATTTTATGCTTCATAGAGAAAATACAAGGCCGATAAGAATAGAGGTCTGGGCATCGCCTGTGTTGTCAGTCAAGTCAGTGTTGTCGCCAACTAAACTTCACTGTAGTCGTCACTCTATTATCTTGAGTGTCTTCGACGCAACTTTTGAATGCAAAAACGCCGCCCGGTCCTATCGTTTATTTCGATCATACACTTATATAATTTAATGTCTCTCTTTTTCGTACATGAACAACAATAAATTAAGTATTTTTTATTTTTTATTTACGTAAGGCTTTTGATAGTATCTCCCATACACAACTAATACATAAATTAAATGATATCGGTATTATTGGTAAGGTAAGGTATTGGCTGCAAAGCTATCTAACTCAAAGAAACCAAAAAGTAAAATTAAATAACTCACTAAGCGTGGATGAAACTTTAGAATTTGGAATTCCCCAAGGGACTGTTATTGGACCAATTTTATTAATAATTTACGTTAACCATATGTTTAAATTATCACTTAATGGTAAACTTATATCCTTTGCTGACGACACTGCAATAATTATCGAAAAAAGACATGGAACGAAATTACCAATGCAGCCAATCAAGATATGAAGGTTATAAAAAATTGGTTCGATGAAAATTTATTATCACTCAACACAGAAAAAACATATTGTATTCCTTTCACTCTACAAGAAGATGTGCCAAATAACCTAATTAACATAACAATTCATTCTAAAAATTGTGTAAATGAAGGTACATGTAATACGGACTGCGCGAAACTAAATCATAAATCTAATATAAAATATCTTGGGATCTTAATAGATAAAAATGTTAAATAGAAAGACCATATTAATCTCACTGTTGAAAGAATTAGAAAACTTATCTATATTTTCTATAATATACGAAATATTTTAAATAAGAAAACTATCAAAATTGTCTATTATGCATTAATTCAGTCCATATTGCAGTACGGGATTATTGGGTGGGGAGGGGCTTTTAAAGCTTCTTTACAGCCCATAATTACAATTCAAAGAATAATTATAAAAATCATCCTTAGGAAACCATATGACTCCCCTACTTTAGAGATATTTTGGGAATTTAATGTACCATCTATCACAGAATTGTATAAGAGAATCGCCTTATATCAAATTTATAAAGAATATTTTATTTATAAAATTCACCCCTCAGATAGCATAAGCAATAGATTCAAAACTAATGGTTTAATAGCCATTCCTATGCTTAGAACGACCACGGCTCAGCACCACTATTCGTATTTAGGTGTGAGATGGTACAATATATATTATTATTGTCCAAAAATAAAATTAGTGTAACCGAAACTGTGAATTATGAACAATTCAAAAAGTTAATTAAGTCCCTAAAGTTGGATACTGATATATTGTACCCCTATTTTTTTACACTTACTCAATTTGTAAAGAAATATTTATATATTAATTTAATTGTCTTTAAAAAACTAATTTTCTAATTTGTTTACCTGATATATTGTACCCTTAATTTCCTCACGTTTACTTAATCTGTAAGAAGATATATTATTTTAATTATCTTTGAAAACACACTTTTCTAATTTATGTACCTATGTTAATATTATGTTTGTATTTATATCAAAAGTTTTTGATTATTGTTTAAAAAACCATTAGAACTAAATGTAAATACTCCTCCCATAAACACGAGCTCCTGAGCTCAACTTATGGAGTAGTAGAATAAAAAAACTAAAAAATTATATATATAAGTCTGCATATTGTTATCATTTATAATTTTAAATAATTTACAAGAAATAAATAAAAAAATTAAAATAAAAAAAATTTAATGGTAACATAAGAGTGTTTCTAACTTGCTCATTTTATCTTAATTTTGTGAGACAATGACAAGTCTAGTATTGTAACGTCATTGCATATTTCTCTTTTTTAACTTACGTAAACACTAAAAATTTTTATATAATATATTTTTTTAAATATTAAAAAATTGGTTTTGCTCAATAACATAAGATTAAAAGGTTAGATTGAAATATGTTTATTCTATTTTCTGTTTTCGGGCGGTTGGGGTTGGAACTGCCAAAATGAATGAAAAGCTCAAAATTATAATTAATAATGGATTTTTTACATTAAATGCGTCTTTTTCGATTTCCGGTAGTTGAAATATTTTTTTACCAGTAATTAAGTTGAAATAAGGCACTGTTTTTGGTAATTCTGCTAATTAAAAATCTGTAAATCCTTGCTCAAGTTATTATTTAATCATTGCAGATAATATTAACAACTCTCAAACGAAAAATGTAAAACAGAAAAATCAGCAAAAATAAGTTTCATGTACAGAACACGTTTTAAATTTGGATTTGGAACAGCTGTGCTAAATTTGAAAAATAAATCAAAAGTTAGTAAGGAAGAAGGGTACTTAAATTTACGCGCATATAGCCTTGGTATTTAAGCACCTAAACAAGTACACACGTACGCTTCCAACCTGCCACGGCCTACATACTAGTGATGTAATCGAATTCCGCTTCTGCTTCCCAAAATTATAACAGTTTAACGGAACTTTCTAGGAAGAGTTCCTTAGCAATATGGCGGGCGCGTGCGATGTGGCACTGTGCGCGGAGAGCGGAACAACCGACACCAAAATACTAAAACATGCATAGGTACATCTAAATTCAGATTCAAAAACAAAATGCGCCAGTGCCTTGAGTCATTTGTTTTTCGAATAAGTCATTATTAAGTAACTGGTTGAAGCCCCCGGTGATGCCCGGGCTTTACACAGATTTTTTCGAAATGTATTAATTGATTTAGAATAGTGGATCCCCCGCAATTTTTACTTATTTCTTCCACCATTCACTACTGTATACCACAATGTTACTGTTAAAAACTATTTTACATCGTCTTTAATTCGACTCCGTATCTCATTATGGTGCAGAGATATTGCATTAAGTATTCCTCGAGCATCCCCAACTTCGTCTACCATTTATTTATTTGTACATCCTCAAACACTCCTGGCACTAATAACAACAAACTTTTAAATTTTCACTGATGTCGGTCTACTACTTTTAGAGTTTTGCGAGCACAAACATAATCAGGCTGAATTTTTATATATCAAGATTTTCCAGACCATCCCGAACATTCCAGAAAACGAACTCTAAGCAGAATTCTTGCCTGAACTATGCAATAATTACAATAGCTTATTATCCAAGGTTGATATTTTCAGTTGCGAACTTACCAAATACAAGAGGTCCATAAAATAATATTTCTCTGATGGTTTGTGAATAATGTTTATGTCTCTATTGTTTATATCTCTATTATGATTTGATTTATATATATACAACCTCTCTCCATAGCTGGCATGGTATTGTTTTGTAAATTTTTCGTTTTATATAATCTTTTGTTTTGTATAATTTTTAAAATTCATATTATTTTCTCACAAATTTAAATAACTTATTCCATATTATGCTGTCTCAGTTAAAGTCACAAGGAGAAAATCCATAATAATTGGTACTATATAATACTTATGTACAAACTGATTAAATGTAAACTGTCGATTTCCCGAAATAGAATAAATAAATATATATATTGACATCAAAATACAAGAAATACCACACTTCATTCAACGAGTTTTAAAAACTTTCTATTATCCGCCCTTATTGTTTTCATACCAGTTGCACATCCGCTTCCGCATCTGCACGCAGAAAAATGAGTAGGGCTGATTTATTGAAATCCTGTTAAAAACGTAATTACAATCCATTTTCTGATAAAATATCAGTCCATTCAAAATATATCAGAACACGTGTTCATGCAGGTGTCCTTTTACTGAAAAATATAATGACGAAACACCACAATATTAGAATCTTTACAAACACGTATCCCGCCATGCACTTAAAACATTCGCGTTTTATTTTGATTTTAATTTTCTCCAATATGCATTTAGTAAACTGAACCAAGGACAAGTGGAAAATATCGGCGTCTGATAATATATTATTGTATTTTGTGCATGTCCTTCTGAAAAACGAATGTTGTATGTAGTTAGCTTTTGAGTTAGGGATGTGGAATAGTTTGTTTGGCCGTATGTTTCGAACTGGACAGTGGAAATGAACTTAAGGCAAAGCTTAATGCTAAATCACTATGTTGATTAATCTTAATAACGAATTGGTGTACGTTATGAATACCAAAAAATATGCTTTAGATAAATTGAAGGTTTTCTTATCGTTTCGCTTGAGTAGAATATAAATAAAATAATAAATTACTCAATAAAAAATATAAATGTAAGTTACTAAAAAAAATATTTTTTCAATTAAAATGTATAAACGCGTAAAGGAAACAACTTTAAAAAATACAGTATTATAGCTAAGATTATCTGCGACAGTTTCACTTCATTAACTTTCATGCTTTCTTATAAAATTATTTACAAAATAAATAAAAACCAGTTATGTGCTTGAAATCAAACGTTTCTAGACTCCGTTTGTCGAGCGATTTTAATGCCTATTACCTACAATATAAGGTATACCAAGAATATACACATTTTTGGCTTGTAGCTTCCTCTTACCTGATACTTTATTAAGAAAGGAATACGAATAATTTGACCAGATTTTCAATAAATGAGCAATATTTTATATCATTTACGTTTTCTCCGTTATAACACTTCCGTTACATCTCTACTGCGTACGCCTTGATTTCCGTCGACCGTTACGTCGTTCCCAGCTCCAATTCAGTATTATCATACTTTGACAACTCCTCGTGACGGGATATCATAATATTGATTCGACGGCGGGCGTGAAAGCATAACGAAAGCCTTTTAAATACGGGCATAAATCACTCGCTGGGAATTAAAAATTCATTATGTATGTGGAAAAGGTGTAAGGAGATCTAATAATATTTTTATTTTTACAAAAACCGCCTCCTCATTAACGTACCTACATTAATTAATACTCTCTTTGCTAAGTCTCCTGAAATTGTAGGATTAGAGAGAATTCAAATGTACCTACATTTATCAATCCTCTCTTAGCTAAGTATTCTAAAATTGTTGGATTAGAGAGAATTCATTAATGTACCTACATTTATCAATGCTCTCTTAGCTAAGTCTCCTAAAATTGTGGAATTAGGGAGAATTTATTAACGTACCTACATTTATCAATCCTCTCTTAGCTAAGTCTCCTAAAATTGTGGGATTATGGAGAATAATATAGTCATGTTGTTCGGGAATCCAATGTAGAAAAAAATTGTTTTTTTTTTGTGTGAAGAACAGATTAACATTTTTTTTGTGATTCGTTACTGTTTTAATTATAGACAACCTCAGATGCAACAGAAGATTTTTTATAGCTTTAGCCAGTAGGGAGAACATTTCATTGACAGTTCTGATGTGCCTATAGCAATCGAGGATAGTAACGAATTAAAAAATGACGATTTTTAGCTATGATAATGTATATAATTTGTGACAGATTTTTACTTACAAGGCAGTCAGTCCTTTCTTTTTACGGAAATTTTTACTTACAAGGCAGTCCTTTCTTTTTACGGAAGTTTATACTTACAAGGCAGTCCTTTCTTTTTACGGAAGTTTTTACTTACAAGGCATTACGTTAATTAATCAAAAATAAACTAAAGTACCTGAAATACAGAAAATTCAATATTGGAACTCTTTTCTGAGAAAAATATTATTATTATATTCAAAAAGGGGCAATTATAACCATTTAATTAGGTTCATAAAAAACAAAAGTTTTTTTATTTTATTTCAGAATACCCGGTTGCTCGGGCTCTAAGCAGAGTTTTTCTAAATCTAATGCAGACAGAGAACAGACAGACCTTCTTCTGGTTTTTAATGACAAGTGTGCAAAATTCCATCAGTCTCGAAAATAAACTGTAGATTTCTATAAAAATCAACCGGTGTCCACCACGCCGTCCGCCCACAACGGACACTCTTATTTTTTATATATAGAAGATAGATGGATAAGCCAATAAGTCCCAAATACAGATTCTCGATGTTACAGGAATTATTTTCCTTATTGTTAAATTTATTTCTCAGGATGCTCCTTCCAGAACGGAAGGAGCATCCAAACCCGATGAACTGTGAAAAAGTAAACCAAAAATGAATGCGAAGTCAGACACGAAAGCTAGGATTACCAGTGGCGTGCAGTTCATAAAGGCAGAAAAGCTTGTACCCTAAGAAAAAATAACTATAAGAAGAAATAATACAAGGAGAAAAATGAGTATTTTGCCGTTTCCTAATAAACTTTTAGTAAATCCGTAATAATATCGGAACATGTGTTTACGCACCTGCGCGTATCTTAATGAAGAAATGCGAAAATGCAATGATGTTTATGAACACGTATTCCGACATCGTGACAATACTATAATAATTGGTATTTTACTAAAATTTTATCAGGAAACATATCAATTCATTAGTTAAGGGCCTGCTATCCCATTTTTAACCGGATTACGAATGATTTTAAGACATTCTTAATAAATTATAAATATTTTTCATCAGTAAAGAATTTTTTTAAAAGGTGACAATTTTCTGATCAAACTATACCTTTTCCTTGAATTTGATAAGGAACTTACAAGTTTATTTATTTAATTGGCCATAACTTACAGGGAAATACGATAAGAGCATTTATTTAATTATTTAAAATTAATGGCCATTTTCAAATATTCACAATTCGTACCCAGAATTGAAAAAGTATATACAGCCTACATTTTGTCACAAAGCAATGCACGCTATTGAGAATTAAATATATATACTATAGAAAGAATATATGTTTTGACATATTTCAAAAAAGTTAAGAGAAATGTAAGTGAAGATATCTAACAGCTATTATGTATTCTGTACGCGTGTAAGTCATACATGTAAGCCATACATGTAAACACATACATGTAAACACATACATGTACCTACACATTGTACACGCCTACCTAATTCCGTGCATCGGGGGGGTTTCAAGTTATTGACTCTAAATCAATCATTCTAGATTCATGGGTTTACTTGTAAATAACTGCATATTTTCCTTGCTTGTAAAACACAAAAAATATTTTTGCCAATTCAGTTAAAATTTTATTTTTAAATAATCAGAAAAAACGTAACGCTTTTTGAAAATTAATAATGGAAATGACACTAAACCTCCTTTATAAAACTTACAAAACACGCAAGTTCATTCGAATTGTATTTACATAAAAAGTGGGTGAATTCGGTGTCTTTATTCCACCGATATAATATCACAATAGAGCTCGCTCTACATTGTAAAAACGGTCTAGACGTCAGAAAGGTTTTATGTAAATATTGGCATAATATTTCCCCCATAAAACAAGAGCCCTTTGAAATATTATTGACATTAATAAAACCATAATATACTATTCTCCCATTGTCATTGTTTAATATTACCATTATCTTACTTTCTGCCGTAATAAAGCATTATATTGTCCACTGCTTTATTTGCGGCTGGTAATGTATTATAGATCTCAGTTGAAGCAATGAACTATTTCACAGTAAGCGTTCGAAGATGGTTTGAAAGGGAGATATGTAAATACGAATGTTAAAGGGACCGCGCTGACATTAAAAAAACATAATATACTATTCTCCTATTGTCATTGTTTAATATTAGCATTATCTTCCTTTTTGTGGTAATAAAGCATTATATTGTCCACTGCTTTATTTGCGGCTGGTAATGTATTATAGATCTCAGTTGAAGCAATGAACTATTTCACAGTAAGCGTTCGAAGATGGTTTGAAAGGGAGGTATGTAAATACGAATGTTAAAGGGACCGCGCTGACATTAAAAAAACATAATATACTATTCTCTTATTGTCATTGTTTAATATTAGCATTATCTTCCTTTTTGTGGTAATAAAGCATTATATTGTCCACTGCTTTATTTGCGGCTGGTAATGTATTATAGATCTCAGTTGAAGCAATGAACTATTTCACAGTAAGCGTTCGAAGATGGTTTGAAAGGGAGGTATGTAAATACGAATGTTAAAGGGACCGCGCTGACATTAAAAAAACATAATATACTATTCTCTTATTGTCATTGTTTAATATTAGCATTATCTTCCTTTTTGTGGTAATAAAGCATTATATTGTCCACTGCTTTATTTGCGGCTGGTAATGTATTATAGATCTCAGTTGAAGCAATGAACTATTTCACAGTAAGCGTTCGAAGATGGTTTGAAAGGGAGATATGTAAATACGAATGTTAAAGGGACCGCGCTGACATTAAAAAAACATAATATACTATTCTCCTATTGTCATTGTTTAATATTAGCATTATCTTCCTTTTTGTGGTAATAAAGCATTATATTGTCCACTGCTTTATTTGCGGCTGGTAATGTATTATAGATCTCAGTTGAAGCAATGAACTATTTCACAGTAAGCGTTCGAAGATGGTTTGAAAGGGAGATATGTAAATACGAATGTTAAAGGGACCGCGCTGACATTAAAAAAACATAATATACTATTCTCCTATTGTCATTGTTTAATATTAGCATTATCTTACTTTTTGTCGTAATAAAGCATTATATTGTCCACTGCTTTATTTGCGGATGATAATGTATTATAGATCTCAGTTGTTTCTAAGCAATGAACTATTTCACAGAAAGCGTTCGAAGATGGTTTGAAAGGGGGATATGTAAATACGAATGTTAAAGGGAGCGCGCTGATATTAAAAAAACGATAATAATTAATCGAAAATGGTGGAGTTATTTAATAAAACACGACCCGTTTGAAATAGAGCAAGAATCTCTCGGCAAATGCTTTAGTAGTATTTAAAGATACACTTTTTTTTTCATGCCTATAACATTTAAATAACAGAACGAAGCGTGTTTTTAATAATTTTCGGAGCTTACTTTGTGATTTTTTCTATCGAGGGAATTTCATATAGTTAATGTTTCGGCATAACAGATGTTTAGATATTATCTTCATAAATAACATATATTTTATTTGGAACTTAAAATCTTTAAGAGTTGACAAAAAACTTGTTGTAAATCGGTAGAAATTAGGAATGCGGATAAAATTAAGAGGAAAAAAATTCATTCAAAAGAGAGATTCATTTGTAAAGTAACATTAGAAGAATAATCGATTTTTTTAAATATTATGTCTCTACCCAAGCATTACAGACAACAAAAAACAAAAACCGATCAAGAATGACAACAAATAGCGTGGTCAATAAAATCTTCAATTGTTGTTAATAAGTCAAGTGGACGAAAAAAAAATACGTGTATTATAATAAGTGCACAGTAGGAACGTATAACTTACAAGATGTCGCCAGCATAAAGTGAAATGGCTGAATATGTAACTCTCAGCAGAGGAGGACGGGACATTTCTCACAGGGTCAACCCGAGTCTTACTCATATATTCACTTCATTAATTCATTTTCGGGAAATCACCAGTTTACATTTAATCAGTTTGTACATAAGTATTATATGGTAAAATAAAACCAATTATGGATTTTCTCCTTGTGACTTTAACCTTTCCCTTAATGTGCTAAAAAAATCCACGCATTCCGGTGCTGTGTATTCAATACACATCTCAAAATAAGCGATTTAATATCGGAAAAATATGAATATCCATAGCTAATCGTTCATGTTTATTATATTTTATATCAAAAGTAATAATAATTGTAATTTAATTGGTGAAAATATGAAAAAATCATCGGCAGATGCTAAAAAAGCGTGCGAGGGGTCAACATCTAACGACGGTCCGCGACCGACTGGCTGGCGGCTAGAACACACACAGCTATGCGGTCGTAGGTATCGATGGTCTTAATCAAAATACAGCTACGAACGTGAAGATTTCTCATGTTCCCGCATAGCGAACTAAAGCGGGACATCAATAGCGTGTCATTTCCTCGCAAACTCTTCGCGTAGGAGTGTCACACGGTTGATTGTATTGGTGTACTTGTTTCCGATTTTTAACAAAAATCTCTGATTTTTAATTGAATTTGAAAACTATGTAAAATTTTATTTTTTACTTCAGTGCATAAATGTATAACGGGGGAATACCTAAAATATGAACCCAGAATTTATTATATTTATAGAGTTATTAAAGTTATTGGAAGCAATGTATAGTAAATACACACCACAGATAAAAGGACAGCATAATATAGAATAAGTTATTCAAATTTGCGAGAAAGGAATTACAATAGAGAGCCGAGCAAAATAATAAGGCAAGTTCATTTGGAAAATGTCAACCGTGTACATCGGTATATGGTTGACAGGGCACGCGTTTGCAGTGTCTTTTGAATGTGCACCGGGGCCGAAGGAATTGATGACACCTTCCTCGGAGCGTATTAAAACATCATCTATATCGTCTTCTGTAATTTAACTGTTGTAATCCGTCCATTGACACGGGGGCATAATTGACTCTTAATTCTAGGTTATTTCGTACTATGGTAGCTATCAAACTCAGGACACATTTACGATGACACTTTTGACCAGCTTGTGAACGATGGTCCAAAGCATCGGGTTCGGATGCAGGCATCGCGAGATTCGCGAGTTCAATGCTCTACAAACTAAGAACCCAATCACAGCACACGCGACAATTTACTGACTAACAGTTCTGTGAACAGTAAGAAAACTTGGCATAATGTTGATTACTCTGAGGGACACAAGGGCTCTTACCATATTGATAGGACAGTCGACCGGACACGGAAAACACAAAAAAATTACAGACAGACGAAATGCAAAGTGGTCGAGTCAAGACACGACTTCTGCTCAGTCAATGATGGAAGAAAGCAGAATTCGAACACTGTCACGTTATTTATCTTACTGTGTTATCAATCGTTTCAATAAAAATAAATAATAAAAAAAACGATTTTTGTACAGAGTTAACAGTTGTACTCGTATACTATGGTTCCATGATAACTCAACGCACTTTTAAAAAGTGCTATAAAGTCATTAGAAACGATGAAAAAAATTTAAACCTAACCTAACCTACTTAACCCAGTTAATAAAGTTTTTGTTTCATCACTTTTCGTGACTTTATATAACTTTTTAAAGGTGTTATGAATTTTCATTTTGATGAGTTATCCGGTCACCGTATACTATACATACTGCGTACTTTGAGAGGTTTTCTTATCTCCGGCTTCAATAGAGCCTCCGCCCCTGAGCTGGTCACTCGTGGTTACTTCTAGTATGCCAATGGAAGGCTCGTTAGGAAGACTGCGTCCGTTGAAGGAGACTAGAAAGGAAAGGAGGTCGTGAAATAGTCCAACGTGAAGTATGAAAAAAATAAACCGTTACATTTGAGAGAGTGTGAAATCCCTTTAATGGAAAAATATATGAATGCCTATCTGATTTATCAAGGAAAACTTAAGTATTTTTTTTTAAAGATGTGCACAAAAAACTGCACGATCATTAACTTTGTATACAGAATAATCTATATAAATAAAATTGTAAATGTTCGTTTGTTCAAAATCTTTGAACAAAAAGTTCTTCAATGATTGCTTTGAAATGTCGACGTTGCATTCGAATACCCGTGTGCTTTTATATACTTATACTAGCTGACCCGGCAAACATTGTTTTGCCATATAAATTATTTCTTATCAATATTTTGGTTGTTAAATAAAAAATAATGAATGCACTGCGTTGTGATACATAATAAATGCCGAATAAAATGTTAAAATAACGCGACGCTTCTCGTGAATGACTTGTGCATGTGTAGATGAAAGTTCGATGAGGCGGACGTAGCGCCATCAGTCATTCAACAACATAAATAATTTCGTTCTGTTTTGAATTTGAACGACGGTAAAATTTGTTCATACAAAAATACTAAAATCGTGATAAAAAAATGGGAAGGTGGGGGTAGGAGGGTGAAAATTTGGGGTTATAGGTATTTTTTTATGCCAAATAAAAAAAAATTACCAAAAAAATATTCGTCAAAAAAAGTAGAATTTTAGAAAAGTAGGGACACCATAATCATCTAGCAGTATGAAATATACTTAACGACCTATTCTCATACCTAACAAATATACATAAAAAATTTCATAAAAATCGGTCAAGCCGAGATTTTTATATATAAAGATTACATAGATGTCACCTGTGACAGGTAAAAACATGTTTTTTTTTAAACAGCGCAATTTGTCACGTAAAAGCAGCACGCGCTATTGTTTTTCCATCTGCACAGACAAGATGAGCCATGGCAACGCGTGGTGGGGTACAGCAAGTTGTAAAAAATAACAGCGATACATAAATAATACTTTCATGTTGGCTGTCACACGCGCAGATTGCTTCTGACACATACAATATCTGAGACGACTCGAGTGTTTATATAGAATACAGCAGAGCTGGACCTACAGTGGCAAAGACTTGAAGTGTAACCAGTGAGGAAAATTAGAACAGCAGGCACAATCGCTTACCACTTTGCATGGTATCCATACAATCTGTGTCAATTATATCAATGTGACCATGGTATCCCAAACTTCCAGATGACAGATGCTGAAGGGAGTGAGAGAGGAAGAAGATGGGGAAATGGAGACTGGAAAATACCTAGATATTCAGATCTATTCAAACGCGGCTAAAGCCATTTCAAGTCACATTTCGATTTTGAATGGCTGTCTTTCATCGAAATGATAGTGAGTACTTACCTACCTACCCTGAATGTCTTCAGCGGACACCCTTGGGCTTTCGAGTAAGTTGTACAGTCCGTACACCCTTGCTATGATTGCCTTGATAAGTGTTATCGACGTACAAATCATACTTTTATAAGAAGAACATACTAGAAATGAGATGTGCACGGAGAAAATTTCACTTCAAATTATTCGTTTTCCTGTTAATATTTGGATAATAATGAGATGTGCACGGAGAAAAGTTCTCTTCAAATTATTCGTATTCCTGTTAAAAACGGGATTATAGGCCATTAACGAATGAATTGATAGGTATCCTTAAAAACTTTATGTAAAATACCAATGTTTTGTGACGATGTCTAACATGTTTGCATTTCGTCCTGATACATTAAAGACCAATGCAGGTGGATGAACACGCGTTACGATATTATTACGAATTTACCAACACTTTATCAGGAAGCGGCTTACAGTCCCATTTTTAACACGATGACTAATAATTTGGAGGGATTTTCAAAAATCAGCAAAACTTTGAAGGTTTGCATTAGCTATTCAGTATAGTTGTGACGTGAGAAATGAGAAAAAATCAAATCGTAAAAAACAAAGTTCTTCTTAATCATAATAAATGTATTTTAAAACTTAAAAAAAGTATATAGATAAAATTATATACAGGGTGTATCGGCACGTACCCGACAAACTTTAACCAGCTATTCCTTAGCACGTTTGGAGTAAAAAATGTTATGGGCACTTTGCTGTCCGGTAACATTTTTTTTTAATAAAAAAATTATCATTCATACTTTCACCACATGTCACCACTGTTTTATCCTTTGTCACAGTTTGAAAACCCATCTGGCAATATTTTATTCAAGTTTCGTTGAATAATATACGTACGTTACATACTACATTGGCGCGCTTTTACAATCACAACGAAATGGCATGGCACCATTCGTCTCATTTTTAACTATGTATTATTATTTAGTGTGTATGAAAGAGCGAAGACGCTTTTTGACACACTTGCTAAGGCTGGCCGCAAACATACGTTTTCCGTATTCGATTTACGAATTCGTTTTCCGTATTCGGAATTCCGTGAGACTAGCGCAAACGTTCGTTTTTCTTCATTCGGAATGTATAAACGTCAGAACCAGTGTTGCCAACAAGGGCGATATATCGCCATTTAGGCTACTCAGAGCGAGAATAATCGGCGCCGAAAAAATCTAAAAGGCGACTGGTCGCCAATTAAGCTACTTCAAAAACATCAATTTTAAACATGTCCCGAAATTCTCTAGCCACCCCCCCCCCCCCACGAAATTTTTTTATTTTCACGTAAAAACATCAATTTTAAACATGTCCCACCTAACAGCAAATTCGGCTACTTTACGCTACCTTATATATGAGAAACGGCGATATTAGGTCAAGATCCGTTGGCAACACTGAATTACGAATGGAAATTTCCGTACGTTTGCGTCGGCACAAACAAACTGTATGCAATAGCTGCGTTCCACATGACGTCATTAGGTTTTTTCCATTCGTTTTCTCCGAACGCGCCGGCTGGCATTCGGAACGTGCGTAAGGAATTTGTTCCGTTCGGAACTAAAACGAACGTGTGCGGCAGTTAATGTATTTTCTACTGATTCCGTGCATTCGGATGTCCGAATACGGAAAACGAATTCGGAAATCGAATACGAAAAACGTATGTATGCGGCCAGCCTAATAACAGCTGTTGAACACGAGAACAATGCCAATGACAGTGACGGAGTGTGGATTTATTTATAATTTTTTGTTTTTAATTTAAATTTAAGTTAAAGTTTGTCGGGTACGTGCCGATACACCCTGTATATATTTTTTTGAAATGCGTATATGTCCGCGTGTGTGCCATTGACATCGACAACGAGTTTATCTGCAGAGTTTCAGCTCGATCGGATGTCGGGAAGTATCTTAGTTTCCGCTTCTAAGATTTACATTAAAGCATTGCCTAAAACAAACATAGATGAATTTACAAAATGTGTGAGAATTTAAAATATATTTCTTTGGGGTGGAGTGATATTTATTTTTTCTGCAACAGGCGCAAAATGTCATAGGTTCGATCCTGACTTACAATACTTTACATGACGTAATGATGATTATTATCATGATTCATGTGTTTCCGTTACGCCACCCACAAGGTTCCTACATATACATTACACACTGGACACAACTTGATGAGAAAACCGTAAGATGGCGCCAGTATGGTGAAGAAATAATTAATTTATTAATATTGAACAGATGATCGCGGTTCAAGAGCGCCTTCACCTTATTAAAAATACTAAGTTCGGTTGTTGGTGCATGGGTAATGTAAAATATTCCTGTGTAACATCATTCAATCTCAAATAACTTTTAATTTTCGAACTTGGAACTGATGTATATTAATAAAATAACTACAGGGTACACATTTTCATGATTTTTTTACTTTAAAAAAAATTACGATAATTAAGGTATTTTAATTTTATTTTTTCTATGATTTAAAATGTGCCATTTTTGGACGGCCGCCAAAAAGACACGTTTGTTTTTATTGGTGAAATGAAGGCGTTGATGTCACGTGAAAGTCAGTGCAAGCTATGCACTAGCCGTCTTACCAGCCAGTGGCGTTTTCTACGTCATAATGACGTTGTAGCCAGTTAGAACCGTTTCGGAATGTGGAGTTTTTAAATCGTTTTGAAAATCAATAATTATTAATGAAAATATTAAAAATACACGTTTTCACTGATTAGAATAAAAAAATAAACTTAAATCTTCCACACATGTTTAACGGTATTCATAATTCATGATGGATTGATGTCGTAATTTTTCAAGTTTATTAACATTCGATAGGTAAATTTCTTCTTTTGAAAGGCAATGCTCCTAAGGCAAACATTGTTTTTTGTAAGTACTTCAAATCCTATAATTATAATATACCGTGATTAATCACGATTCTGGGCTAGTTTTAAACAAGATAGGCATAGTCTAAGTACATTTATTCGTTTTATAAACGATACCTACGTCCAATGTTTTAAAATTCCTCGGGGCAAAGCCATCAAATCTGCATTGAGATCCTGAATTTAATTAATTTTATTTTATTTTTGTCTGATCTCGATTTGTTAATTTGTTAGTGTCGGTGTACTATGAGTTTTTCACGGGTAAAATAAAATTGTATCGTAACTAAAAAAATGTTATCGTAATATCGTTTGTTCCAAGGCATCGATTCTCCAATCCAGGCCGCTAAAATCGCCGTCGAAAGTACATACATTGGTCGACTTTCTTATTCTCGAGTCTCGTCGAAGGTACATACTTGCATACGCCAAACGTTAAGTCATACCACTCGAACAACGAGTGGGTCGAACCAGTCGTTGTTCGAGTGGAATGACTTCGTCGAGAATCGAGGCCTAAGGTATTGATTCTCCAATCCAGGCCGCTCGCAATCACCGTCGAAAGTACATACAATGGTCAACTTTCTTATTCTCGAGTCTCGTCGAAGGTACATACTTGGATACGCCAAACGTCAAAAGTCATCCCACTCGAACAACGAGTGGGGCGAACCACTCGTTGTCCGAGTAGAATAACTTCGTCGAGAATCGGGGCCCAGGTGGTGTGATAAGCTTGTTGCTTTGCAGATTTTATACAGCGTATACCCCAAAAAGGCGGAGAAGAGGAAGGCGAGTAGTTATGAGGTCACGGGTCATGGGTCATGGGCCATGAGTCGTGAGTCAGACAATGCGTCATGCTTGGAATCGCTTTCCCCGAGAAAACAAAGCCAAACAAAACGTTACATTTATTACATTGCTGGAACGTAGCAAAAAAAGTCAAGATGGCCAAGAACTGGCATTTTTATTTAGGTATACGAAATTTGGGAAACATGTATAGATACCGCCGCCCCGGGAACCATTAATTGGATAACCAGCACATTTACCATAGGTCATCCCAAACGGTTCGCTACTTTTGGTGCGGGTGCAAAACATATTGAAATTAATTTTGTTGCATAAAACACAGCGATACCTTATGTATGTTCTGTGATCACTGAACATGTAAACCGATAGAATACTGTTTTGACAGTGTGCCAAACTAAGGTCAATTTTATCTTACTTTTGTAGAAAATTTTGAAGAAATAATTTCTTGAACAGATAATCAATTACATTAGCCCATCTGGGGCCTGGGGACCAAATGGTCTCGCGTAAATTGGCGACCACAGCTTCCTTTCAAATCGGTACAGATTTTATGTTCAGAATGTGCAATGGATTGTGGGTGAATGTAGAATTAAAAAGGTTTTATCATGACTTTAATGAAAAGATGTCCTGAAATTTGGAAGTAAAACGAAATGTTTCCAATCAGATGAGCATGTGATTTAAAAGTATTGATCGCATTAAAATGAAAACAATTTGTACATTTATATAATTTTTAATTTTAATTTGTTTTATATTTTAATCTTTATTTAGATGTACGAAAATAAATGTGCCCTATGTCTGAGAAGATTTAAAAAAATGAATCATTGCATTAAATATAGTTGTATTACTATTTATTTATTTAGTATTAACAGGTTCAAGAAACTTAACGATCATAATGTAAATAATACCCGACGGATTGTGGTGAGGGGGACCTACCAAAACCGCAAAGAGAAACATGAGTTGATTGTTGTTATTTTATAAGTAAATATTATTCCAGACAATTCTAAATTATATTGTCTAAAACGAGGGAATGATTGAACAGAGAAAGCTGTTGGAACTGAAAACTTTCAAAGGAGTATAATATTAATAATTTTCACATACATACCGGGATTTACATGACTCTGGAAGTAAACATCACAAATAATTATACCACCCACGGGTGATAATTTTAACTCAAAAATGCCATCAAAAAAAAATCAAAATTTACAAGTAGATTTATGAATTTTACATTTAGGATAGAGTAGAAGAGCTGCATTATCGATTTTTTTGCAATTTAAAGCTTAGATTTAGATAGCCGATTGAATTTAAGATTGCAATATAAGCATTTTCACAAGAATTTGGTCGCTAATATATAGGGACATTAAATCACTAAAATACGCGACGAAAATTAACATAAAAACGTTCCTCTCCAATCTACGTTGCACATAATAAAATTGTTATTTTCCACGGTGTCCGGCAACTCGTACACAAGCAGAAAACTGGTGTCCCTACATCACATTGAATTTTTTTTTAAACTTTTGGAGCAAGGCGCTTCGGCGCATTTTAAAATACATTAAATAGCTGACGTTAACCCCCAGCGACTGTTTTTTTTTTATTTGGCCTAAAAATTCTTCGTACCTGCTCAATTTAATCAAAAACGAAAACTCAAATCCAAAAAACTTATACCACAAAACAACTCCAAATGTGATGTAGATTCACCAGTTTTCCGCTTGTACTACAAGTTTCTGGACACCATGTATGTAAAAAAAATCATCGAAGCAATAATACGTCAAATAATTAAAAAAAAATCTGAATCACGAAAATTTAAGTAATGTTATAATTTATAATAGGTTTGTCTTGAAATAAATCTGTCTCATTACATCATGTAATTTAGATCATAACAAAATCACATCGATGCGCACTCGAAATCTACGTTACATTATTATGTTTTGAGCGAAAATATCGCGAAACGGCGGTTTGGCTTCGCGTCGGGTTTACACGACGCCCGGCGTCGTACTGCCGGGGAGCGCCGCCGCGACCTGCGATCGCATGAACCGTTCGTATGTTCGAAAAACGAACACCCTTCCCACACCTTCCACAGAACTTTAAAAAGGGGAGGTAATGCTGGGTTCCCACCTTACGTATTATATGGTCCATTTTATAGAATGCAAGTTGAAGTCGATTCAACTTTGGGTTTTTATCGCGTAGGAAACCTGTCTTCACTGATCTATTTCACAGATTCTATGAAATAGATCGTTCGATAGATTAGGTGGGAACCCAGATTAAGTTTAGCTTCATTAATCTACACATAAGAAGGTAAGTACCGACTTACTTAGTTCCTATATACATAAAATCAAAAAAAGGGCATCCCTAGACGTAGAACATAAAAATGAATTTTACAATTGGGTAAGTTTTTGGATTCTCACGGCCAAAAGCATTTTTATTGTTTGTTTTTGGGGTGTTATGCCGTGTTGCGCTAACTCCTTCTTTAGCCGACGTTTCGGACAGCGTTGCAGTGTCCATCATCAGGGCAGATCCGGTAGATCCGAAGATGTCACATCTTGTGTGACATCTTCGGATCTATCCGTGACCCGGGAATGTTTGTCTTTCTTTTTAATAAAAAAAAAAAAAAAAAAAAAAAATTGGTATTTTTATATTGAACTTCTCTTTAATTGATTTTACTGGGTGTTTATCGTTTTCTATTGTTCTGATATTTTGGGGTAGGCTGTTGAATTATTTTTTCCCTAGATATATGTAATGATGTTGAGCAAAAGTGGTGTTACATTTTTGTGTTGGAAATATATATTTTTGACGAGTACGACTTTCAGTTAAAAAGCTGTGATTTTGTTTTTCTTTTATTATTTGAGTTATTATGTTTTTTTGAACAAAATCATTAAATTTTAATAATTTAAATTCTTCAAAAATTAGGTGTGTTGGATAATTTCTTGGTTTTTTCAATATTATTTTTATAATTAGACGTTGGACAACTTCAACAGGGAGTAGATTTGTTTTTCTGACATTTGATAGTAGACGGAAATTTTTTTTTTTTTTATGTATATTTTATTTAGTTATAAGAGTTTACATCTTATACCTAATATATTATTTTCTATGACTACTACAATATTATTTACTTCTTACATACTAAAATTTAGATTTAACAACATTGAAACATAATCCACGAAAAACTGCAAGACTTTTAGCTTCCTTAACAATTACCGGGAGTTCATTAAACATTTTAAAACCTTTATAATAAATATTGTTTTGTGTTTCTGATAAGTGTGTTTTAGGAAGCCTAAAATCGTTGCAGTTTCTCGTAGGATATAAATGAACTGCACTATTAATTCTAACATTCTTTGACATATAGTCAGGTAACATTTTATTTTTTAGCTTATAAATAAACACTCAGGTATTATAAACTAATCGTTGCCACACACTTAAAATATTGAGTTGACGTTGCATGGTTTTTATTCTGGTGTACCTGCTACAACACAGTATTGACCTCATGCCTCTGTTCTGAATTACTTCCATTCTCTTAATTTGGGTTTTGTTACTTAGAAATATTACACTTGTACAATAATTTAGATGGGATGCTACAGTGGTATTGTAGACCAATATCCTTGTTTTAATGTCCAATTTTCCTTTTATCCTACTTAAGAAATTAACCTTTTTCGCCATTTTTTTATTTAAAATTTCAAAGTTAGTGTTAAATTTTAACTTGTTATCTATTATGATTCCCAGGTATTTAATTTCTTTTACTTCTTCCATATTTTGATTGTCTATATTTAGGGCAGTATGTACGTTTAGTTTTTTCCCTAATACCATAAATTTACTTTTAGTTACATTTAATTTCAATTTATTTATGTTTAACCACTCAGATAATTCATTAAGTTCATTTTGTATTTTTGACAACGCATCTTCAATATTATTTGCTATAATATATAAAAGTGTGTCATCTGCAAAAAGTTTGATGGAACAGTACTTTAAGCACTTCACTATATCATTAATATATAAAATAAATAGGAGCGGTCCCAAAACAGATCCTTGAGGAACTCCAATGTTGATTTCTTGTTCTTCAGAGATAGTATCTCCAATTGATGGCGCTGCGATCGTTTAAATAGTTTTAAATAGCAACTTATAGGAAAATGAATGTAGGTGTAATAAATGCATAATTTTTACTTTGAGTAGCTTGGTGTTGGTATATGGGCGGCTAAAAAATAGGATCTAACAAACGGACTAACTGTTCTTTTAAGACAGAAATATTCTTGCATCGGTAGCGATGACCTCGACTACATAATGGGGCTGACTGATTACGCTATAGGCATCATGGCTTGGCTTATTTCAGCATATCGCTCGCCGTACAATCCCAATGAGAATTTATGGCGAGCGATATGCTGAAATAAACCAAGCGACGCGAATATAGCGTGGTCTGTCACGTAATCTATTTCACAGAATCTATGAAAAAATATATCAGCGATAATTTATTTATTTATTTACGCCCTTAGAGCTTTTACCTAAAAAAATAAGTCTTAATAAATTAAATAAGTGCATTAAAATTGACATAATAATAATAATAGATTAATTGCCAGCTGCATGAATGGGATATGCACTCCAATTTACCCGTATAGAATATAACTAATAGCAAACAATAGAATATAATAACATGGGAACAAAATGAATCAACGCAATCGCAATCAACTCGTAGGTAAAACAAGTACAAAGAAAGGAGAGTAATGTGGTAAAAATAAACATAAAAAGTAAGTTACAGGTTATTTATAATATCGACGAAACAAAATGTTAGAAATTTCTGATTTAAATTTGGGGAATGAGTGAAATACTCTGTTTTCGAAGAATAAACAAAGAACAACTCTGTAAGACTCGTGTTACGATTTTGTACTCGGATCGTTATTAGCTTTAATAATAGGCATTCTAGCGACAGAAACCCAAAGTTGAATCGACTTCAACTTTCGTTCCATGAAAAAATAAAAGATAAGTGGAAACCCGGCATTACAATGAACGTGAAACTGTGCTGTACCAGCAATATCTACCATCGAATACCCTATTCTACAGTATTTGCTACTCGTACCATCCAAGAGATTTTAAAATGAGAAAAACTTGATAAGGATGTCACACAGGGATGCAAGTTGACGTAAGTACCTAACTAACTAGTCGATCCTTAAAAGGATTTTAATTTCAAACCTATTTAGAATTTTTCCCATCACTAGTCAGCGGTACGTAGGTACTTTTCCAGTACGCAGTGGATAGGGATGACCGCTGTCGCATGGATAATTAGTACTTGCGTAGGTATATGCAGGTTTAATTACGTACTACCCCTCGATTTTCCCTCATATTAATATTATGTAAATCCTAACCTCAGAAAGTTTACTGATAAGTTATTACGTTTTGAAACTAATCTGTGGCGTATTTTCTGTGAATATTTATTAGGTCATCTATATTTTTGACTCCATGGCCACTTTGTCATCTCTACTACGAAGAATTTTAAAAATGAAGCCTTGAAGCACTAACGTGTTTCCATATTTTGTGGAATTTTGGAAACTACGGTATATTAAGATAAAATAATGCCAAATACGAAGTCATGAAAATTTGCATACAGATTCGAGCTTATTTCGATCGAGGTTTATATATTTTGAATTATAAAACCCAAAAACGATCACTTTTACCATAACAACATTGTTTAAAAAAAATTCTACTAATTTTGTCTCTATTGTCTGGGTCCCTATTTTTTAAATTTTGTAATTACCTATTATTTTTTACCAGCTCTGTATTGTTTTTGTTAAGTGTGTTATGTTTATGTTATGTTATAAGTTTACGTTTATGTTATGTTTACGTCATGTAAATGTTATGTTTATTTATCTTTATGTCGTATTTATCTTTATCTGTATATTTATATACTCCCGTTTGCTATATTTTTTATAAGTTTGTCTATTATGATATTAATAATAAACGAGGGCAGACCCGAGAAAAATCAAGGGATCAAAAAAAAATTGTATTTTTTATAAAGTAAATATAAATACTTATATTATTTAATAGTCACCGCTGAGAATCGAACCCCGATCAACTGCTTGTAAGTATACCACCAACTATTATAATAAGGGAGGTATAAATAGTAATTATAATAATGTTCTGAAAATATAAATTTAAAATAAAATTAAAAAATTACCTAAAACTACTATAAAAGTCCATATCTTATCTTATTATTATTTCCTTCAAGTCTTGAAAATGTATTATTGATAAATCTTGCCTATTTCTTACTTATCCCTTTGGTTTTGCAAATATATTATTTACTTACTTACATTATTCCATATAATTGAGCTAGGATTCACTCACCAAACACAAGAGCCTCGTCTCTTTATTTATTTATTGGATGATTTGTATAGCGCCGCTTTTGTGAGATATCACCTCCTTTATGGTGAGGAAAAGCTATTATTATTTACCTTTATAACACTGTATAATATGTATAAATTGTATATTTATTGTAAAAAACTAACAAATATTAAATAAAAAAAAAATAAAAAAAGCCCCGCGAAAAATAGAGATATATACTTCCAATTTTGAAAAAGACAATTAAAATAATTTTCTGTGTCGACTAATCTTTATCTACTTTATCGCTTTTCTGAATATGTTCAAACAAACAGTTTCAATTTTGAAAATAATATAATTCAAAGCAAATCCGGTTATATGTATAGTTCATTGAACCGGAGTTATGGGAGTTACAGACATTGAACCGAAATTGGAATTTTAATAATACATATGGCAATAAATCTAATTTTTGGAATATAATACTACCTTCCACTCTTCTATAATACAACAAAATTCTACTAACTGTAAATATAGGTAATATTTTTTTGTTAAGTATCATAAAATGATCTTCATTATTTAATGTGATCGAAATATACAAAATAAATTATGTTCAGTACGTGAAATGTACAATGAATCTAACATAATAGGTTGACTCTGAATGACAAAATATAATTTCTTTATTTTTATAAGAGGAAAGCTGTTCAGAAATGCCCCGCACTAAATTTAACCAACTTGCACTTGGCGAATCCAGGGATGACGTTAATATATTATGTTTCCGCGAGAGGCAACACTTTTCGTATGCTGACAACACCACAAAAACAATCTGTGTCGCCTGAGTTTCGGAATTTGCTTTGTTTTTCACATTTTGCGCTTTATAATTTCGTGTCAACAATTTTGAACCATACCTTTATTTTTGTATTATTTGGGAAGTTAGTTAATTTTCAACCTGGAAATGACTCAAGACTTTTTAAAAATGAGTGGGCAGCCGAGTCCGGCCAACCTGCAAACCGCTGTTGACAGAGAGAAAATATATCAATGGATCTTGGAATTGTGCAGTCCCGATACGAGAGAAAATGCACTTCTTGAATTAAGTAAGAAACGTGAAGTGGTTCCAGACCTCGCTCCGATATTGTGGCACAGTTTCGGGACCATCGCGGCGTTACTTCAAGAAATTACCAACATTTATGTGGCTATGATACCACCGACACTGACGGCTCATCAAAGTAATAGAGTTTGCAATGCTTTGGCTTTAATGCAATGTGTCGCTTCTCATCCGGAAACCAGATCTGCCTTTCTTCAAGCCCATGTGCCATTATTCCTGTACCCATTTCTCCATACCGTGTCCAAGACAAGGCCCTTTGAATACCTGCGTTTGACAAGTCTCGGTGTCATCGGGGCCTTGGTAAAAACTGACGAACAGGAAGTGATTACATTTCTGCTCTCGACCGAAATCATTCCACTATGTTTGAGAATAATGGAGAATGGTTCCGAGCTTTCTAAAACTGTTGCCACCTTCATCTTGCAAAAGATTCTGCTGGACGATAGCGGACTCAGCTACATCTGTCAGACGTACGACAGGTTCTCACATGTGGCGATGATACTGGGAAAGATGGTTCTCTCCCTGGCTAAGGAGCCGTCAGCGAGGCTGCTAAAGCACGTAGTGAGGTGTTACCTGCGACTGTCAGACAACCCCCGAGCTCGAGAGGCCCTCCGCCAATGCCTGCCCGACCAGCTGCGGGATGCCACTTTCTCCTTCTGCTTGCAAGAGGACAAGTCCACCAAGCACTGGCTGGCCCAGCTCATCAAGAACTTGGAAGCTCAACAGCCGCCAGCCAGCCCCGCTCAATAGCATTTAATGAACTTATTTTTCAAATAAGTTTCAAACCCTCGTACAACTAAGTCATAGACTGTACCGACCTCGGAATAAAGACATTTATTAATATTTCCGCCCGGTAATGTTCAATCTCTAAATGCACCTTTTAAAAAGTATATTTATAAAGTTATGAGTGAGATAATGCGTCCAGCGTTAATTTAGTTGGTACAAGTGTAAATTTTTTGCAAGCATGCATGTACATTCTTTTGTTTTTAATTGATCTTTTAAAATACCTATTTAGTGATAAAGCCAAAACTACAAAGTGACTTGTGTGTGCTATTTCTATCCTGCTTGCAAATAAAGTGTACATAATAAATTATTAGGTTAGTTTATACAATTATTTTAAAATGTTCACATTACACACATTCGCGTTTCCATGAAACCGGGTTTGGTGAACTGTTTTACCAAACACATCACAGTTGCGCAGAAAACATCATGTCATGGCGTATTATTGTTGTATTTTGCCTGTTTATTGCCAAACATCACATACTGAATGCAATTGAAATTTTACAAACATATTGGTGATATGTATAATCAGGTGGGCCATCTAACATGGATGTAGTTAGCATGTTATATTTGCAAAAAATACAAAGATATTATTCAACGATTATCGACTTAATAAGCTTAAAACCAACTGCTTTGTCATTATTCAATTATGTAATATAAAATAAATGCGTTTCTAATAATACCTATTCATTATTTCAATCCCCCCGATGCCCTTAGATGAATTAAAAAGGCAGATTAATGAGACAACGCGCGTGGTTGCATTGAACTGGGTCCAATGGGCAAGCTGGTGATTTACTGCCTTTAGTATCGCAAATAAGCCCGACAGTCAGACAAGCTGTCACTGGCTGCCACTAACACTTTGCTCTAGGCTCTGTTTTGTGAACAAAAATGCCTTCCTGTGAGATGTTTACAAATCATTCTCAAGCAACAAAAAATCTGATAGAATTTCTTTCTATTCGCATGCACTCAATAATCATTTATTATTCTAGTAAATACAATTATTCATTGTTTATTTTAATATCAAGGGTATAAAATATACCATATACAGTAAATTATAAACAGTGACATCAGAAAATATACAATTAACAGAAACTCTAGATGGATATAAAAAGTTAGAGATACAAGTACATGCAAAACTTATAGGTAGACTAGGTTAGATTAGTATTGATTGAAATATATGATAGTATAGATACATTCTCGATAATATATTACAATAGCTAAAATGTATGCATTTATATTAAGGTTTTGGTTGAAAGTAGTTAAGTGCCAATCAAGCTGTTGGTTCACCTTATTCATTATTTTTATTGACCCAAGTTTCCTCAGTTGCCCCAGGCAGTTCATTTTATATACATTATTTGAAAAAATTTTTTTTCGAAGAAAACTTCTTCTAACTGCTTTCCACTGTGATGGCATTATTTATTTTTTATTAAAACACAAATAACATTGTTTACATCACTTTATTTCGGATACAAATCTCAGAGATTTTGTATCGAAATAAAGTGATGTAAACAATGTTATTTGTGTTTTAATAAAAAATATTTATTTGACTTTTTACGTAAGTAAGAGTAGACTTACATTTTATTGGCCATGATTTAAAAGATATGATATTAAAGCTTTTTTGTACCTAGCTTCTGTGCAGTTAAACAGATCCGCTACATCTGCGTACCTATTACTAATTTCATGTAATCTACAAGCGAGTGTTTGAAATGTTCAGTTTTAGAATTGTTACAATTAAAGAGGGTTTTAGAGCGAGTAGCTCTTATGGGTACATGAAATTCAATGGGGTTAATTAAATCAAGGCTGTCTACACTACCATTTACAATTTTGAACATCATAATGCTTTTCGAATAAAATAAAGTGAGACAGCGAACGCAGAAACAAATACGAGTATTAATGACAACCTAGTGACAGTAAGTCTTATTCTACTACTCTGCTTGCTTGTCTGTTAGCCAATAATGACGGTAAGAATCGCAGCGAGCAGTCTGAGCAAGACTTGGATACTAAAATTCTCGTCTCTGGCCTGTGACGTCATACTTGCTGCGGACACGCTCGCCTGCCAGTGGGCCGCTTTGAGCTCGCAACTGGTGTAGCGAGGAGGTAAGAGAACAAGGGGCCTTCATAATAATATAGTCGTTTCACCCGTACACATATTCTTTGAATGGCTATCTCTTTCTAATGCGTTCCGTTCATTTAGCTATGAGTAATGTTATTTGTAGCCATTTCACTCATTCACCCAAATCATTGTGGCTATATTTTTCTGGTGTGTTTCGTTATTCGATTTAAATCTAGAAATAGAAACGTGTCATTTTTTTTTTTCCGATTAGTATGAACATAACGTCTCTTAGTATTTATGTCAATTTTGTTTGAAAAATTGAGGATTTAATCATCAATCCTGTCTCTCTGCGAAACTGTGTTTGCAATTTACAAAATAAATATTGAAAAAATACAAGATATTATAATAACGTGAAAAAAATAAAAATAACAATTTTTTGTGTTGTAAATATTTTGTTACTATTATAATGCACCTATTCTAATAAATAAATAACTTAACACTGTGTTAACACTGTCAACAATTTAACAATATATAGATATTTTATTATAAAATAACTATAGCAGCTAAGGCCGATCTTCTATAGGATGCTATACGCGAGCATACACGAGTATGTAATAATCGTGTTAAGTACTCGAGTCGCAAACAACTTATGTAGTCTGTACATTTCGCTAATAAAATCACCAAACGCCCATCGCCATCAATTATTGTTGAATTCACGAAGCGTCAAAACTAGAATTCTTTCACTCACAAACAACGGTTGCTGTAAGTGTCATTTTTATATCCTGCCATTGCATTGATCATAATGTCTGACCCGAATGATGCCATGTTTAAAGTCTCGACGACGTGGACAACCTGGTAGTAGGAGACTAGCGTCACGGATGAGTTTACAAAATATGGTGCATGTGTGTGAACCTCAGTGCAGATGTATGGCGATAGTCACCAAGATATTTGAATCGTTGAGGATTGGATACCTGCGTATCCCTGTGGAAGCAGGGCCTTAAAGAAAAAAATAATAGCAACGGTGATGGGTAAGGTAGAGGGATGAAAAGAAATATGAGATTTTACTGCGACTGTTAAAATTCTTTGATTATTAATTAAATGATTGTAATCGTCATTGACGGATTTCTTAGAATCAAATGCTTATAGATTATCATCTAGTCGTCTTGTTATTGACGTATAAAACATTAATCTAAGGACGGGTTGTTTCGGAGAATTTGAACAATTCATCAAATTTCAATGTTCATTTTGTGGTTCTGTGAAAGTTCTATTCAAGTTCTGTTATTATATCATTATAGGCTAGTTGCTTGACAGAACTGAAATAATAACAAAACTTGAAAAAATCATCCCTCGACCATGGACACTGTCAAACTATTCCAAAATTCAAAAAAACCTCCCTTATGTCGAGTCATTTGTGTGCGGTAATCTATGTACCAAGATAAATTTTGATGCACTCGACTGCTGCCGCAACTAAAGTCTCTCGTGTGCGGCATGCCTAAAATATTAGAATGGTAGTTGTCTTATCAATTTTTCAACAGGAAAATAATTTCCCCCTCAGAGCCTATGTCATCTTTTGGGAAACTGCGAGGAGGGTTTTTTTTTAAGGAAAGAAAGGAGACGAAGTTCTGGGTAGGAATCTAGGGGTCACTGTGTCCAGGAGTGACAGACGTAGGAATATATCCCTCCCACTGCGGCGCACAACGATAGGTCAAGAGTCGAGTGATCCGTTAGAGGTCAAAGGGTCTCCCCAAACCAGCCTCTCCTGATCTGGCACGCCACCCAGCTGGTGGGCAGGCGCATCCTAAACACACCTCACCCAATGAACCCGGGCACCCCTGCTAAGTCACCAAACGTAGCGAATCACTTGGGGTGACTTATGGCAGAGGTGTTGGTTATCCAATAAACGGTTCAAGGGGCGGCGGTACCCAAACCCGCCTCTCGAATTAAAATTACAAGAATACCAGCATGAAAAAAGAATGGTTATAATCTTATACTATGTGATCGTAATACAATAATTTTATTGGCATTGAATTACGTAGGTAGGTAAGATATTGCAAAATTTATATGGTCAGCGTAATAATATTATATGGTCTAGTGGTTAACTGGTTAGGGCAGTTTCCTGGAGCCGCGAGTATATTTGATGTTTATTTATGAATCTTTTCTTGTGCATAAAATAGGTACGTGCATTCAATAGGTATACAAGCTTTTGTTTTATTAAGTTTAATAAACCTTACGAAAACAGCATTATAGTTTTCGAAAGGGAAAATGAGAAATAAATGGATGAGTTATAAAATATCTACTGAACACTAATCACAAAGGGAAAAACAAGGAATGACACTTAATGTGAGGGTAATTATTTACCTACGACTACCGTTTGAGAAAATATTCCGTACATGTTAGGTTAGGTTGGATTAGGTAGAATTAAATCACAAACCAGTCTATACAAACCTAGCGTAGCCCACAAACTACTTGAAAACTGGGATATAACTCTAAAGGGGACGCGAGCAGGCGTTATTAAAGGGGCAATTTTTTGTAGTAGTAAAAACGGTAGTCGTAGGTAAATATTTACCAATGTGAGAATCAGTCAACTTTAGTTTAATCAAAACTGGAAGTTTTTAGTCATTTACATATAACAATATGGCATGGTTGTGGTGCTTACCTTCATAGACGCTGTGTATTTCAATATAAATTGATTAAACGAGCTTACATGATAAACGAAAAACAAATTTGTATTTATAGTAAATAAAAAACACCTCCGAAATATGACAAAATGCACAAGAGGTAGCAATATTTATAAACATTTACAATCAATTGTACAATCATTTAACCTCTTAAATGGTGAAACAATATTAGAACACAAATTGGGAAATTTTATAAAATGATGCATGCATGACACAAAACACTCACAAACCCATATAATGTAAAGAAAGTGAATCATGAGGTATAATTGCGCTAATTTTGATGACGAATTGTTGATACATTTTGCATTATTGGCTAATTTAAAAGTGCAAATAATAATTTATGCAAAGCTAGCTGCAAAATGGGGTAATCAACTAAACAATTTGATCAATTAGAACGGTTGCGTGGTCGTATTTTAATTCTGCATTGAAAGAATAATAACACAAAAAAACAATGCAAATCAAAAAAATTATGTTAATTTAAAGTTGTAAGGATGTTTATAGTAAATCTTAATGTAACATAACGGGTCATAAACGCAGATATATTTGAGTTTTCATTTAAGAACAATTTAGGAACACGAATAAACACACCTATTGTTAGTGATTAGAAATCATAACTTACCCAAAATTCTAAGTATCCCGTCTGCTAAGTAACTCACAATCAGATTCAATCGATAGCAATTGAATTTTATTTAAACAACACAATATTATTAGTTTTTTTTAACGAAAATAACCGATTGACATCACACACCATTCACACTTTTGACATTTGAGATTGCCTATCAAAACTTCTTCTTCTTTTATTTTAAAGTGACAGGAGACTTTCTTCTTTCTTTGGCCAGTTCTTACTTACTAAAATACTTTTTTATTAACAAAACAAAGTTGACGTTTCGCTTTTTGAATAATCTTTGTGTCAAAATTTGAAATGAAAATATCGTAGAAAAATAGTGTCCTTAAGTTTAAATAATAAAAAAATAAAAAAGTAACATGTGGATATTTGGCTATGGATCGTTGGTTTGGAAAGTAGATTTCCCATATGAACGTAAGCTTGTCGGATATATTAAAGGATATGTAAGACGATTTTACCAGCACAGTATAGATCACCGTGGCATTCCAGAAACGGTAATATTTTCAACTTTCGTTTATTCTTCTGTGTAATTGTCCACTTTACACAATTCGATAAGCTTGTCAAATTCTGCCTCAAAAATATTTACCGACTTTATGTCCGGGAAATCTTCCCCACAAGAAAAACTCAACCCTTCCACACACTTTTCCACAAATGATCATCTAGTCAATCCACATTATGCAAGTGCATTATAAAAGTATAATAAATACAAATACAACACGTCAAATCACCAGAGATCAAATGGGAAAATAATTCACCGACTCCAGATATTTTCATATCAGAGGGTTCGGCTCGGTAGAATTTCCAATTGGACCTATAAATCCTACTGATCCCTCAATATAAATATTTGATAAAATCTCTCGTAATCATACATGTATTTAAAATGACTGATTTTTGCATTTTTATGTATAAATTCTTTGACAGATCTAATACGCCTAAATTTTGAATGAGAGAGCTAGGTATAATGCCAGTAGCCGAAATAACAAATGGTAATATTTTTATATTCTGAGAATGCCAAATTCTTTTAATTTCATTTCCTAAATCTGTAAATAGCCCTTGGTTACTACAAGAAACAAATATTTATGTCGGAGAAGATGGTAAAAGTTGCATTAAAGTTCCATTTTTTCGCAATCAAAGTTAAGTTTGAAGATTATGAAATAAGCATAAATTATTAAATAACCCAAAGTAGTAACCTAGTTGTGCATATCTACATCTCTCCCTAAATAAATAGTTGTCTCCATTAGATAGGTATATTGAAATCAAGTGTTATTTTATTAAAGAGCATTTGCATAAAGCGGAATTCGACTTTACCCATATTTTGACCAACTAATTTATTATAATTTTCTTGAAACGTAATAAAAATCTTTTTTTTTTTATGTAAGACTAATTTTATATATAAAATATTTAACAACTACCGCTAGACTGTTTTGAATTTTTGAATATTTCGTCTTTGAACATATTACGTTAATTTAAACTCTTATTTATTATTCTTTGAACGCCAGCATATCTTTAAAAATACATTTAAAAAATCATTTCTCTGAATATAACCAGCTATTTTGGGGAAACTAATACAGTAGATATATATAAACACGTTATATGGTAAGACAGTATAATTTACCTAAACATAATTTTGTAAATTGACGAAAATAGAATCAGATGGCGCACGGCGAGAATTTTGCATCAGCATACCAAGAGTTAAGTCTACAGTTGAATGACTATCATATTCATTATGCTTCATTACCTAGCATGGATGTGAAGATTTTTTTCATTATAAGTAATGGAGAAAGAGTCACGTTTTTATTTTATTTAATTAAATATTTTTTCTTTCAGCCCGGCAGAGTAGTGACATTATTACCAGCCGGTGAAGATGACATGGTGTGGGGTGTAGCCTATAAAATTAGCGATGACAATAAAGAGATAGTACTTGACCACCTGGATTTTAGAGAGAAGAATGGATACGTCAAGGACAGCGTATTATTTCATCCAGAAAACAAACTCATAGAAAAACCTTTTAAGTTAACTATTTATGTGGCCACAGAGGAGAATATCTCATTTGCTGGTATAGTATAAAAAATACTGAATATAATTATGTCTTTATTCCGGAATGTGGGGAGGTTATTGCACTAACCTCCCACACATCCCTACATGTTGAAGTGACGATAGTCTCCAATACAAAAATAGCAGTTATAATGATGTTTTTATATATTTATTATTCACTCTTTTTCATGTCGGGGAAACTTTAGAAAGCTTAAATATCTAAGAATAATCATGATATGCAGTGGCTTTTGGTTGTAATAGAGTGATAATATTACAAAAAATGGCATTATTGATGTTGTTGTAGCTGAAAATCATTTATTAGTTTTTTTCGAAAACTCGATTTTTTGGCGCACGGACAAACTGAAATTTCCTGAAAATCTTACTACAAAAAAATCAAATTATCGAAAAAAAAACAAAATATCGTTTTCAGCTACAACAACATCAATAATAATGCCATTTTTTGTAATATTAGCACTCTAGTACACCCAAAAGTTACAAGCCGCCACTAATGTGTATTTTCAAACTATTATTGGTTTTGTCAGGGCATTTTAGATTTTTTCGGGATAGAGAGCTTGATAACGGTGACAGTCCCAATATATCGTGACGAATGGCAACCCTGTTATGCATTACGTTTCATAATACAATCGATGAAAATCTTCAATTTAGATAATATTTTTAACTGTTTTTTTTTAGCAAGTAAAATAATTTCCGAAACACGATTGATTATAAGTATTATACAGGGTGTATCGGCAAGTACCCGACAAACTTTAACCAGCTATTCCTCAGCACATTTGGAGTAAAAAATGTTATGGGCGCTTTGCTGTCCGGTAACATTTTTTTTCCATTAAAAACAAAAAATAAATTTTTTATTACTCAAATTTATTATCAATGATGTTTTAAAGTTTTCGCTTTCATGCTTTTCAATTTCCTCTTCAAAACAATCAACGCATTATAAACTATCATCGTCTGTTTATCATTTTTTTATCATCGGCTTCCAAGAAAAATATCACTAAACTGTCTATCTTATTATCACTATCTTGTGCGCACTGTACCTACCACTTGTAAAATCATACTTGCCATAAATAACTAGCTCGCTGGATTGTTTTGGTTTTCGGCTGCAAAATTTTACTTGTCACAAACCAGTGATGCACAACCCGCGGCCTCATTCTTGCGGCCCACTTGGCTATAGAGAAAAATCTAAATGTTTGGGGTAATTCTTGAAAATCCTGGCTGAGAACATTTTTTATAGAGTTTTGGTTAATTTACGCTGCGTTCCCTAAATGACACCAAATTTTAAGAACCGGTTTGCATAACATGAAATTTAAAAAAATCAACCCTCCTCCTCCTTAATGAAAACAACAAAAAAATCCTTTTGTAGGTCGCGGCCTGTTTGAAAAATAGGCAAAGCAGCCCCGCTGCTGAAAATGTTATTCATCACTATCTTAAATTTACCCGTGCAGGGGATGTAGGTACTCGTAACTAGGTACCTTCATAAACATATTTATTGGTTTTTAAAACAAAATTGACCATGAAAATGGTAATACAAAAGAAGACGTAAAAAGGGAACAAATTTGCGAAGCTCAAATATCACATGACTTTCGCAGATTTTATGACAATTTTACATTGTGCCTGATGGATATCAATGGTTGACATAGGTGATAATCTTATACAGGTAGTGCCATAAAAATATGTGTCCGTCCCTAATGGGATAGGAAATTCTTGAATAATTCGCAATTATTTTTTCAGACCCAACGACACATTCATGTATTCAGAATTGTGTTGACAAAAATATTTGCTCGGTATATCAGTGAATCGACCTCGTAATAACAGTCAACAATTATATGAAGATAAGGCTGAACTAAAATATCGTTTTGTAATTACTCATTATAGCCGTGATCGTTATAACGGCTGTAAATATTATATTTTAACTAACCAGATGACAGATTTTTTAAATGATTAATATTTAAAAAAATATGATTATTCATTCATTATGATGGTAAAAATTGGGAAATATATTTAATTAGAGTTTTAAAAAGGATTATTGGTCGGCGAGACAAGATGAAAAAATGTGCCACGTGGGGCTGAAATCACCCACACATTTGAACGCAGCCTAAAGGTTAAGGTTAAACGCAACGCTCGTTGTATTCTACGTGTTCACAGATGGCGTTAATTAATTAATTTTGTTTAAATACGCTTTTGCAAGGTATTGCTTTACAATATTAAGACAAATCATTTGTTTGCGCCCGTATATACGCAATATGAATATGAATCAATAGTTTTGTTCGTTTAAAGACTTAATTTTTTCGAGAAAGGCACACAAATACAATATTTTACCGATGATTCAATCCAATATTGTATTTGTATGCCTTTCTCGATAGAATTGAGTTTTTATATGGACAAAACTATTTATTCATATTCATATTGCGTATATGAGGGCGCAAACAAATAATTTGTCTTAATACTGTAAAGCAATACCTTGCAAAAGCGTATTTAAACAAAATTAATTAATTAACGCCATCTGTGAACACGTAGAATACAACGAGCGTTGCGTTTAACCTTAAGCAAGATTCTGATACCTTGGGGTTTATTTCACATTTTTTAAGAAAGTTATTTTAGTTTTAGCTAAGTTTGAAAGTTAGTTTACAGCTGCGGATACACATTCCATTGAATAAGCATGCTTTTGGCGAGTAGCTGGCATGCCAACAGGGCATGTGCATAATGAAGTTCAGAGTCCTTTCATCTACCCACCGAGCCATTTTGATTGCGAAAGAAATTTCCAAAAAACCCAATATTATCTACTGGCAGAGCGCATTCAGACATGCCTCGCATTCCAAATCACTCCCCCCACCAAAGAACACTGTCACACCAAAAATCAAACACCATTCGATTCAATGGCATACGAACTACTAGCATGTGAGTTGATAGCAACGACACGATACACATGCCGCTGGCACGTTGAAGACCGCTACTGGCATGCTTTTGGGTGAGTTACTAGCATGTGTGTCTGCGGCTTTTATCACGGTTTTAAATTATCGACAGTACTTGTGTACTAGTTTGTATAAATTAGTTGTAACATGTTTTGTTATTTTACTTATGACCTTTACCTTAGCCGGCCCTAATCATCCCATAAGATTTGCAAATTAAAAGTGAAGAAATAAGATTTCTACTTATTAAACCTCTGTGTAATGAGGTCGTCAACTACAATTTATCAAAATAATTATAGCATCCTGACAAAAAACTTTTTGAATTTTTTGAAAATACCGAATAGTAGCGAAGATATTCATAAGCCATCAGAATGTTGATATTTGCGGCCGGCCGAAAAGCTTTTGACGTCACGGTACGTACGCGGCGGTTCGAATTATGAATTGGACAGAATCGTCTCTTGTGTGACGTCACAAGACACCATTGTACACATTTTACCTAAATTATCGCGGTGCACCAGCTGATTATATTTTCGTCATAACTTACTTGTTTTGTAAATTGTACCGTTTTATCAGATAATGTGTTTATATATTTATAAAAATAGTGTATAGTTTACCATGAGTAGTTTTCTCAGAATAGCTAGTTAATATTCACAGAAATGATTTTTTGAAAATATCATATAATATATTATAGGTTAAACATAATACATTCTCATTAAAATTAAAATAAATTAGGAGACGACCTAAATGCAAGAATTGTTTTGTCTACTTACCGTTCCAATGAAATCTATTCATTCTGCACCTAAGGAACATCAAATGTCTTTGTTGGCCGTCTCGTGTAAATTTATTATAGAATCCTATTTTATCTGCTTTATCCTTCTTTACCACTCACCTAACATCCTACTTACATTTCTATTTTACAGGAGAAGCAAGCATCGAAGCCATAGCCACCCAAGTGGTCCGGTGCAAAGGTCCTAGCGGAACCAACAAAGAATACGTCTACAGACTCGCTTCAGCGATGCGACTCATTGCTCCTGGAGTCGTCGACGAACATTTATTCAATTTGGAGGCTGCTGTAAAAAAACTAGACGTCGATAACAATAATATAGCACTGACAAATTGACAACCAATGCTTATATCAATTCATTAGCAAATTCTATTGGCTTATTTAAAATGTGCGCTTTTAAAAAGCAATTTTAGGAACTAAGTTTTTATTTTAATTTATTTACTTTTACGCTTAGATCAATTGAGTCGTGTAATTTCTATACCCGCTATATCAACTTTCATTGATTTGGAGAAAACCGCAAAAAACTGTCACATCTCTAGCATACATAAGTAATTGCATTACAATTTTTTATATAATGAATTGGAGTAATAAAATTTCGAAAAGCATTTAATTTTCTATATATGTCTAGCAATAATTAAGTAATTTCGATAAATAAAATGGATAAAGCGGATTTTGATACTCACTTCGTGATATAGAGGCTTTTGAAAGTCAACTGAGCCGACATGGCGGGTTTAGAAACACACGCGTAGATCATTTTGACACACGAGCGTGGCGGCCATATTGTATTTTGGCAAAATAACTGCTTGTGATTGGTTGAATCCGATATAGCGGATTTGGTTTCTCACTCGCAGTTTTAACATGGTTTTTGGTCGTGATAAGGAGGTTTTGAAACTCAATTTTAGGCTCCTCTTATTGCTCGCAAAAATGTGAACAAGATGTCATACTCAGATCATTTTGTCAAAAAATCTGATATAGCGGGTATAGAAATTATAGGATTCAATTCTTTTGTAAATTTTTTGACATATTTAAAGTTGGCACCTTTTTAATTCATTTACTTTTTCTTGGTTAGATTATTTATTGAATTCTTTTTTCAATGCATTCCACTTGTTGAAGTTTATTTATGTGTTTGGGAAGATTGATTCTAGATACGAAATATTGAAGAGCAGTATTATTCTCGGTAGTTACGGTGTAGGTAATGGAATATCAAAGAGCCATTAAGGGGGGCGAGAAAGAACGGCCCTCTGTTCAATCTTCACTCTCCCACACTCTTAACTTGTGTGAACATTTTGTAGAATAATTTGTATGTACAATTTTTAATGTTATTTATTTATTTTTTATTCTACAGTCTCCAAAAGTTTTTTTTACTTGTATGTAAATATAATGATCAGTGTCAACTTGTAACTTTTTGTGCATAAATCTAAATTTAAGAATATTATTTATAGCTAAATTTTATTTAAAATAAAAATCACTTTTTGCATGAGACTTTTCGACGCTCAAAAACACCAAATTGCTGAAAATCTTCATGAGTTTTAGAAAAAACAAACCAAAATTAAAATGGAGATAGTCTACATAGCTTCCGCTAGTAATCCGTTGTGCTAACTCCCATGTTTAATCTTATTCAATAGTAGCTGGTCCCGTCAACTCTTTAAACGCGTGACGTTCGGATGCTAGGTGTCGCTGTATGCAGCACTTTTTCATTTGTAAGTGTTCACAAGACAACTGTTGTGTCGTCTGCTTATGGGACACGGCCACTCGAAAACCAACTGTTGTGTGGTGCGCGTACAATGGCTTAATACATTTCTCCAGGATTGTCATTAGTGTTTGGAGATGTTTCCTGGTTTCACAACATGACTCCCAGGTATCGGAACTTCCTTCCGACCCGAGGCCGAAAATTGCAATATAATAGTACATTTAATAATTTTGTATTATTAAATGTAAAAGTAAAAGTAAAAGTCAACGGAATCACTCATAATATTACAATTTTCCATTCATCAAGAAATAAAAAAAATAATATATATATTTTTTAAATTATACAAAATTTATTCCATATTTTGTGTACTTATTTTAATTTATACAAATTTTCTTCTTGCTTTATCTACATTAATTTATTTTGTATATACTTTACACAACGGTAGTAAGAAATATTACACTATCTCCGTAAAGATAAAAAAATGTTAATAGATTAGCAATTTTAAAACCCAGATATAGATAAATTACCAAATTTTTAGAAAATTATACTTTATCTTCATGGTGGGCAGATATTTTTTGATATCTTACTGATAAGAAAATGTCATCAACATTATAAATAATATATGTTTAAAATTGCACCACTAACATGAAACAAAAAAATATTATTTCTTAGTTACCAGCATAAAAAGTGAATAAAATTTGTATGCAGTAAAGACATTTTTTATAAATACATAAACACAATGCAAAAAAAAAATCAATTTTTGTTTTCATTTTATTTATTACTTAGTTAGTAATTATTACAAAACAGCTGCCAACATATTATTAATATGAAATTATCAACAAACTCCAAGTTGTTGAAGTTGAATATGAAGGACAAATAATACTATTAATTATTATTAATCTTGTACAAGGAGAAATGTTTATTGGGGTCAATTATAAATTCATTAGTTAAACATCTACTCAAGTTATGACGCATTGAATTAATACGCACAAAAAGAAAAAAAAGTAAAATATTGAATTTAATATAATATTTAAAATAAATAACACCGTATATGAAACACTTAGTGGTTCTTTATTGTAAAAAGATGTGAAATTTTAAACAATGTTCAGTCCTAATCCATAAGCTTATTAACTTTGTTGGGAGAATCTTCTTCACAAGTGGTTATTTCTTCTATTTCTACCGAACGAGAATCACCTTCGTCCTTAGTTGTTGTTTTTACGACTTTGGTTTGTCCGTTGGATTTGGTGGTTTTAACTTGGGTAGAATAAGTAACCCTTTCTTTCCTGATGGAGTTTGGTGTGCTGAAGGGTTCGGCAAATGGAAACTTGTGGATTTCAATGACGGACTCTTCTTGGGAACTGCTAGCGTCGGTTAGCGAGGTTGGTGAGCGCGTGCCGAACTTAGCAAATGGATCAATCTTGGGCTCTTCCGCTGGGTGGACCTTTGATAGAAAGGAGCTCTTCAATTTCCTCAGTGTTTGTGACCTGTTATTCTCGGTAAAAAACAGTTCTTCTCCGGACATGTTGTCAGGTGTTGTTACACTGACGTGTTTAGACTTGAATACATCAGTATCTCCCTGGAAGGAGTGTGTTTTGGTTGTTTCATTCATTGTTACTCTGGTTGTAGACTTTCCGCCGGTATTGGAAGCGGTCTGTGTGTGGTATCGACTAGAGGAACGATATTCAATGAAATCTTCCTCTTCCGGTGGTGAATTGGAATTACCTAGAGTATTCATTGTGGCGAACATCCTCTTAACTTCTCGGTCATTCATTTCACGTGATTAACAAGAAACAACACTTCACTAATTACTTTGAGGAACTGACCTTAAACTGGGATTGGATCGCAATATACTACTGACACAACATAGTACCGGAGCAATCCAAGGCAATGAAAGATTACTCATTCAAGTTTGTGTAATGAAATAGACACCACCGACCACAGATAAGATATGAAAAGGTACATCTTTGATATCAATATGTCTTTAAACACTGATACATACACTTGTCACTAATCAATGCAATAATAGCATGAATATATAAATACACATCCATTATTTTATTTTATTTATAGGGAGGGTGTATAAGATTGCAGAGCGGAGAGAGTATTGATAATATTAAATATATTTTATTTTATCTAAAAACAAAATAATAATAAAATTTTGAAAATGGATATTAGGGTTACAAAGATAACACCATGTTCTAATGATGAAAATAGAAAATTAATAGAAAAAATTCAAAGAATAATCTAAAAAATATATTTTATTAGTGTTCTGAAAACACTCCGCATTGAACAATTTATTTTTCTGATCCGTCATATCAATGTTATCAGTTTGATAAAAATTATATCTCATTAAAAATACGTATTTTAGAAATATTTTTTGTTGCAATCAATTTCTTTAAAAGAAATACTTAAAGATTTTTTTAAATTTCTGTATATTGGGGGGGAAAAAAACATCATGAAAACAAGGTAGAATTAGAAACCTCTATTTACAACACAGGGAAGGAATGTTTAGGGAATTGATAACTTTAGAAAATAATATGCTTCTGTATACATACATCAATAAATTCAAGTTTTATTCATCAAATTAATCATTATCAATTTTTACAAGTTGGTTTGTGATAATAGGTCATTTAAAAGCTATATATTTCAAATGAATTCAATGAACAGTTTTCTTTTTTGTCACTAATGATAAAAAAAATAATCTTATATTAAAATATTATAATATATGACTACGATAATTTGAGATTTATGCAACAGGGTACTTAGAATTAGAGAATTTCGTTCATGGCTAGTTGTATTCTGTGTTCGATACAAGAAGTTCTTTCCTGGAATATTTGATGCGCCAATGATAGCCGCTTTTGCTCCAACAAGGCATTTTCCTTCACCAACCTTTGTTTTTCTTCAATCTCAGCTTCGGAGTAAGTTATAACAGAAGCTTCTCTAACGTTATTGTTCTGGTTTGCATTGTTCTCTTGCTTATTCTTAATAGCCAGGTGACTTCTTAATTTCACAATTTCAAATCGTTCCGAATTGATTTTGGCTTGGAGAATCGATTTCAGTTGTAAATATTCAGCGTGTTCTAACTGTAGCCTCATGAGTTGCAGTTCTTCTTTGGATAGCTTTGGTTTCTCAATCTTAGTTACAAATGTTTCTGAGTTGATGGAATAGATGGATTCTGTCATCTCCTTGTTATTGGTGGAGGGTGGATCGGCAGTTTCTTCGTAGTTCTCAAAGTTGTCTTCGAAGCTTTCAACAGGGAATACAACCTTCGGTTCCACTTTGACTTGTAGCTTTTCTACGGGAAAAGTTACTACCTTTGGCTCTACCATGACCGTGATAGTTTTGTCCACTAGTTTGGGCGGGGGTTGAATTCTTTCCTCGGAGGAGCTGTGTAGTCCGACGCTGCTGGTTTCGCTTCTCAATGGTTTGTCAGTTTGGTCTTCGTCTTGGGTGGTTTGTCTTTCATCAAGAGAGGAGTGGTTTTGTGAGGAACAAGATGGATCTGTAGATTTTTGAACAGATCGTAGTTTCCTCTAAAATAAAAAATAAAAACATTACAAAACCAGCAGAATACGTATAAGTTGTATTTACACAATAAATCTACGAAGATCAAATGACAATTAATTTAATTTGGCTATGTATCACCGGCCATTTTATCAATTAAAAACTGATGAGGGGAGATAAAACTAAAATAGTCAAATTCTTCCTAAAGTATAAGGTGACGGCCGGCATAGTCCAGTGGTAACGCATTGGACTGCCATTCCGAAGGTCGCGGGTTCGAACCCGGCGTGCGCAAATAAATTTTATTTGATTGATTTGTGTTATTTCACAATTAATTAATTAAAATAATATATAGTATATTTGCGGCACGTTCCAGAGTGGAAGATACTACCAGTATCGCCCTGGTGTAAGACCACCATTCAGAATTGAAACGTTGCTCCAAATGGCTTAAGCCGTGTTTAGTGACTAGATCTGAATAGCCAGGTACTTCCCCTTAAGGTACTTCCTTCCTCTTTCCCTTCCCCACTTACCTTCAGCCTCACAACATCCCCCAATTGGGGATGCCATAGTCTCACTGGCTCCAGACGGGAGCAGTTGGGACTCTTGTGAGGTATTCACTATAAAAAAAAAAAAAAAAAAAAAAAAAAGGTAGGCGACACATTGTGCTATACGCATCATGGCTTAGCCTATTTCAACATATCACTCGCTGTAAACTATAAATGGGAATGTATGGCGAGTAATATGTTGAAATAGGCCAAGCCACGAAAATATAGCGTGGTTTGTTACAAGCTTAAAGGAAGGACATTTGAGGTCATTTGTAGTGACCTTCGAAAACATAAAATATTGATACAATTATTATGAATACACTTTTTCATAGTCCCACTGCCCAGAGCCACTGGAGTCAGATTTTGAAATATTTTGAAAATAATGAAGGCGATGCCATACGTAGTAATGCAAAATCATGTGTTTTTGGTTTGAAAATTTGGTCGCCTAGAAATGTTTCAGATGCTTTAATTAAATACTGCGAGTAGAATACATCTTGGCCTTTGAAATAATCGAGTATTTTTTAGATAAGTCTTTTTATAAGCCCAGAAAAAAATAATGTATAAGGCCTATGAAAACTGCTTTAAAGTTCAAAATCTCCTACTTCCGAACCCATTTTCGGTTATGATTTTATTGAATAATGAGGCAAATTAAGTTATTTATAAAATGATCGAAAAAAAATTAAATATTTATTCCTGAACATCCACAAAATAAAATAAAACGCGCTTTTTGGCCATGTTTTTTTCTTGCATAAATCAAAACAGGCGGATGGTGTTAAGCGGGAATTTAAACCTTATCGCCATCTACGTAAGGGTTGTTATTGATAGCAGCTCAATTTAAAATATTACACGACTTAGTGCATCGCCTTAAGTAAGATATGTACAGACCTTTAGCTGTGTAACAATCCGCTGCCCTTCCCAAAGTTGTTCTTCACGTTTCTGTGTGACAAATCCAGCGTGCATTTCTGCGTGGATTTGACTCAACAGAGACTCCTGCTTCCTCAATTCCTTTGTTATTTCATCCGTTGATTCCGGGAGTATGGGGGCCAGAGAAGTCAGCGGGGGGACGTATCTGGTAAAGAAAAAAATATTATGATAACTGAAAGCAGGTCGGGCAATAAACAATATATTTATAATATAACAAGGGATAGCCCGAAGTTCTGTAGGGAACCACGCTTGCACAACGCAGGTATAAACTGTACGCCCTAAAGTTTAGACTTAAAGAATTCGATACTTTGTGCGAAAGCATTACGAAAAAATACATATTATAGAATGTATTGAGGATTTGCAAGTATTTTAATATTTACAAATAAGTTTGGTACTTGATTATTATAAACCCAAAAGAAGAACATGTAACCATGTACGATCGTGTGAGAAATGTGAAGATCCGTTATCTGATAGAGTGCAAGGCTGATGTAAGCGTAATGAGTAAGATTAAATGGTTTGGGCATGTAGAGCGAATGAGCGAAAAAAGGAGTATAAGGAGAATATATGATGCAAATGCGAATGGTAGCAGAAGTCAGGGACGCCCAAGAAAGACATGGCACGATCAGGTGAATCAGATACAGTTGGGCCATTTCAAGAGTCAGAATAGTATAAGAGTATATATAAATGTGAATGAGGCAAGTAAGTGTGTGCGAGACCGAGTTGTTGGGCAGTCTCCATCCTCTCTGCCTACCCCTGCGAAAACGGCATGATGGTTAATTAGTTAGTTAGTTCAAAAGAAGTAAAAATAAATACATTATGAGATGAGACATCACGGGTTCCATTTCTGCCACGGTGAAAAAAATGTATTTATTTATTGGTTCATGTATGTAAATGCCTAGGATTTCTTTTTTTTTAAATATTGATTCATACTCTTTTATTCCATATTAGGGGTCTGCCAGTTCGGGTGTTGGGATGTTGATAGTTTAGTTATTTTTTTATAAGGCCCGATTGAAATTATTTTCCTCAGAGCCCGTCATTGGCAAAGGGGTGCCGTACATCATTCCATAACTGAACTGTTAAACACAAGAACGAGTCGATGGACTTTACAAATGATTTATTGTCATAAAGAACAGTGAACAAAATTTAAGAAAACCAATGTGCGTAGGTTAGGTGTTAGACAATAAGTAACAACAAGGCAAGAACAGTAAAATACACGATTTTACCGAAGCATTTTTTTTTATTATTCACCAAAATTTTTAACTAATCATTATCTAATCATAACATTACCTTTTATTGAAAAGTGTATTGAAGAAACCCACAACCGATCTTCTATTTCTCTTTGGCTTTATTTGAGGAAATGAAGACATTTGAAGACAGTTATACAAAATGAAACTCAAATTATGTTGACACAAATAATAGAACTGGAAACAGTTTAACAACAAGTAAACTAATGTGTCAGTGGTTTGAAAGCAATGCTATTAAAGGGACAATTTGCTCGGCACTATTGTTTAGCATAGTCCAACAACGCTGTTGCAACAGAATGGTCACAATTCAGTAATCAATTATTGCAACAGGTAAAAACTTACATTTTTTTTTTTCGTGTTCTTTTTACAATCATAAAATAACAATAAAACTTAAAGTAACTTTTAGTTCGTGAGATATTTGTTCTTAAAGAAAGACAAATATTCCCAGATTATGAATAATTGACAATATTTAAAAAATAAAAAAAACATCTACAATGCAATGGTGGAGGACTTGACTAGAGCACCCATGATGCCAACCACCAAGGATGGCAACCTGACGCATTTGTCAACTCATCTACTGACCGGTCTTCATATTGTATTCTCTTTTTGACACCAGTAGTACATAATGTATTCATGGACCCTTATCTTACATACGCAGGTTCTATTAATAGAAATTCAAACAAAATGAAGTCATCACGTTAGATTATTTTACAGTTTTAATCCAATGTGATTAATATTTCTAGATTATTTTTGTTTTCAGTGTTTTTTTTAAATACTTTCTTCTGTTCACATTGAAAGACAAAAAGATTCTTTTTCTAGCCGATCTCAGTGCTCAACGGAGGAAAATTCTGCTTGAAGAATACTCCATATAAGAAATAGAAGGAAATACCTAATTATATTACAATAAAACACTCAGGTTGTGAACGGAGCATTTATATTTTAAAAGGTAAAACGCTGCATGAAAAATACTGCATACAAGAACCAGATGGAAATACCCAATTACATTGCACTAAAAGGCTCATGTTGTCAACGGAGAATTCATGTTTTAGAAGTTTCCTTAAACCCTAGAACTTCAACGGATAATCTTACATAATTATGAGGGATTATTTTTACTTGGGCCACTTTTGCGTATCAGTCAAGTGACCGAAAAACTCGACATTCTTGTGTGGGAACTTAATGAGCTTCATTGTATTTCCCATGGTATTTTAAGTGTATTGGGAGGGATAGAGAGCACTCTTTGTGTGATAATGCATGTGTAAATTTTATAGTAAAATTCATTACGATAAAATACATATTTTTAAAATAAGCACTTTTACCATTCTACCTTTGTAACATAAAGGCAATAAAACTCTTATCAGTAGTGAATAAATAAGCGCTGTTGATATTATATGAATGCTACCTTTAAGCCTCATTTCATCTGCATTAGCATATTCAGGGAAATATAATACCGGTTTTGCAGTCTGTCTAATAAATACAGGGTTTTCCAATAAGAGGTGTTATTTTGAATAGCCCTCTATTTCGGTAGATGTTACTTTTGAAGCTGTCATTTTTTGACATTTGACAAGTAGAAACTACGCCATTAATAAAAATGGAACGATACACGCTTCAACAACGCATGGAAATTATTAAAATTCACTATTATTAATTATTAGAATTCCATTGAAAAATCATCTTGAGTGATAAGGCCCATTTCCACCTCGGTGGCCTCGTCAACAAGCGAAATTGTCGCATCTGGGGCTCGGAAAAAACAAGAGTTATTGTTGAAAAGCCTCTCTATTCTCAACGTGTGACTGTTTCGTGCGGTTTATGGTCCGGCGGAGTCATTGGACCTTACTTTTTCGAAAATGAGGCTGGAGCAACAGTTATGGTGAATGGATTGCGCTATCGAGAGATGATTAATGATTTTTTATGGCCGGAATTGGATGGTATTGATCTGGACAACGTTTACTTTCAACAAGACGGCGCTACGTGCCACACAAGCAACGAAACCATTAATCTTTTACGGGAAAAGTTTCTTTGAATATCAAAATAACACCTCTTATTGGAAAACCCTGTATAATACTATTAGTTCTAAATATTATTATAAAGACCAACCATTTCACAAAATATCTTTTTGTTCATTATTCAGAAAGGAGAGGATTAAACTAAAGCGAGTCCTCCATCCCATTAAAAATAGCTGCTGATAAATAAACTGTTTTTAACTGTGTGGTTCTGGTGGTACATATCAAAACAATTATTGGCATTATTATTTAATGTAAGTGTACTTGGGGATTTCATTTGAATAATCAAAATATTTACTCATAAAATACACCTATAGACTTCCAGATGCAGTTTCAACCAATCGTCGACTATGCCTAAATGTGTTTTCACTACAACTTTAATAAGCTCAATTATTATTATTTTTTTGGTTAATTTTTATTTTTTATTTAATTAATATTTTGTTTGTTTCATTAAACAAACCTCTCAAATTGTCTTTCCGCAATCCTAAGATAAAAAAAAAAAATTGAAAAAAAAAAGCCAAAAATACAGAAATTAAGTGAAAATGTTGGATATTTTATTTATTTATTAAAATACCCCCCAAACTAGGTATTTAATACTAATATCAATTATTTAAAAAAAAATTAAACTTACTTGGTCAATTTGGTGTCAGGAAATAGAATCTTTGTGTTATAGATAAAAAGGATCAACAGATTGGGCGACATGTTCAGAGTAGGTCCTAGGAGTGTTCCTATAGTCTGCACATTCAGGCGGTTGATCTGAAAATTTAAACAGAAATTTATGTTTTATTGGAATAACTTTTTGAAGGTTATACCCATCAATGAAACATTAATCATTGAAGAAGAAAATTATACTAACAAATCTAAACGAAACATCAAATTAGTTAACCTCTCAGACATAGAATTTTATTTATTATGTGTCCCTTTGAGAACTGTCAGAATGTGATAATTTTTGTGTTATTTACGAGTTTTACTAAAATCTTCATAACTCACGTTTTGGGAAACGTAGCCTCATTCTAAAAAATGTTTTGGAAAGATTATGAAATCCACTATCGCATTGTGTTGTTATACGTAAATATTTGCGTTTCTAAATATACATTTTATGAAAACGTCAAAAATATGTAAAAATCGCCTACCATTATTTCAAAGCCTTGAAGAATGTACTTTTTTCTGAGTAGCATGAAGGAATAACACTTTATATATTGAAGAAATATATTTAAAAACTATTAGTCACCTCAAAATATTAACCGTCCAAACTAAAATATTTTTAATAAATTATTTAGAAACGCAATAAATTATTAACAAACATCTTGACAGTTTCAATCGGCTTAGATAATGCACCTCTACGTTCCATAGATATTCTTGAATACAGACGCGTAGCGTTATTCATTATCGATACTCTGTTTTTTAAATCATGGCAATCCGTATACTAGTGATGGAAATAAATCAATTTTTGTAAAATCTCGCGCGTTTACGTGAAAAGACGTTCTAATGTTCTGAGTGGTTAAAGATGATATTGTTAATTCCGAAGTTGAAATATAAAACAACTAGGCCACAATGGCCGAGTGGATTGAGGCGTTGTCCCGGTAAGACAGAGATCCTGGGATCAATTCCCACTTGTGAATGTTACCTTTTTATTTTCTGTATCTTGTTCTGTTTCATGTTTCGTTTAGATTTATCAGTATTATCTTCTTCTTCAGTGATTTAATTTAATCAATCAGAAAATTGGGGTGATTTAACAAACAAATTAAGCAGCACGCCAGAGGTGGTTCGCAAAGTTCTTCAACTTGGTCAGAAGAGGTGGAGAGGTAAGTTACCAAACCCAATGTTTATGTCTATTTTGGGCATTAAATTCATGCTTTAAGCCATAGATAATAGAAAGAAAGGGATATATTGACCGGTCGGTGGCCGAGTTGACATGGCGTTTGGGTCCCACCCAGGCGTAGTGTGTTCAATTCCTCGGCTGGCTAAGTCCTCCATCACAACACAAGCAACATTTTCAGCTTACTGTGGTGGTAGTAGGAGATTTTCAAATATTGTCGGGTTATTAGTAACACGGGAATGTTTGTCTTTCTTTAAAAAAAATATATATATATATAGCATGGAAGCATGTCGAAAGACTATCAAAACTGCATAATGAAAGTTACGCATTTGGTGTGTAGATAGAAACAAAATGGGGCGCCACTGTGTAGTATGGGTGAACGATAATGGAGACACTTTAGTGCGCACATTTTCATACTAATAATAATAATATGTCATGGCCCATCTCTCTTTCATCTTTTACCATTGGCTGATTTGAGTATTGGTTACCTTTTCGTTGGCTATGACGCTGGCCAGATGGGTCATCAGCCAGGCGAGCAGGGAACGGTGGCAGGTGGGGAGCTGGGCGATGAGAGGGGCAAGAGCGGCGGCGGGCCCTGTAGAGGCATCCTCAAACAGGGAGCACAACTCTGTGGTCAAGACAGGCTCGGGCAATTCCCTAAAAACAAAATGTACGAAAGGGCTTACTCAAAATGTTTATTTTTATTACATGTTGTAACAAAAGTTAAATTATTATTTTTTTTAAATAATGAAACAATATAAAGCCTTACGTTATGAATAGTTTTAGAAGGGCACAAGCTGTAGGTATTTCATAATCTTTCTCTGCAACAGGTTCTCTGTCATTGTAGAGTTTTCTTAGCGTCAGAACCCTTTGCTTTGCTGGTTCCACTCGGTATATGGCCTCCGAATGCACACCATTTTCCTTCAAATTCAACACATAATTCATTTTATCATTGGCATGCAATGCAGAAAATGTGGCAATTTAAAAAAAATGTATTTATAACATTATAAAAAAGTATTACACAATATACAACATAATTTGCTTTGAGTATGTATGTACGAACCTGAACTTTTCAAAATTGGAATTGATGGATGTGTTAATATTATTTTATTTTATTAATGTGCACAACAGATGGAGGGAACATCACTTAAATAAAAATACAAATAAGAAATACCAACTGTCCAATAACGGTGCACAAGAATATGTAAAAGTAAAAACAAAACAAAAAAAGAGTTTATTTAGAATAAAATTTGAGTCAAGTTAGAGTCGCTATAAGAGATTCGAGGTATTTTATTTTACTCCCATGTGCTGTGTTTGTTTATAAGATTGCCAATTTCATAGTTCTGTTTAAAAAAAAATGCTACTAATTTTAGAAAAATCTTCGGTTGAATCACGAAAAGCGCCCACTTATATTGTACACAGGTTCCTATTTTTATAATTTTGTGATAACCTACTGTTACCAGCTCTGTACCGTTTATGTTAAGTATGTTATGTTATGTTATGTTATGTTTATGTTATGTTTGGTTTATTTATGTTACATTATGTTATGTTTATGATGATATTGTTAATAAGAAAAATGTTAATTGTATATGGCCAAGATCACCCCTAATGGGTGAAAGCCAAAATAAAGAATAATAAAATAAAATAAGTTGGTTCTTAGGTAAGGAATATGGAAAGTTTCGTAGTTTCTTAGTGGCAGCTGATTGATATTGATTTTGATTGTGGCCAAGAGGGAAGATTCTACCCCTTTATTTATAATTTAGTTAATTGAATGTTTCCAATTTGAATTATTCTAGGCGTTTCTTATACATAGTTAGTCATCTTACATTTAAAGGTAAGATAGTATAAATTTATAAAAACATACATAATGCATTTAGACATATGAATATAAGAAAATATGTAATTTGTTATTATGCAATAAATTTGGCTGGGTGTTTAAAAAATTTTTAAGTTTTTTATTGAATATTTCGCAATTAATTTCTGTTCTTACGTCCACAGAAAGATCATTGAATAATTTTATATCTTTGTATACAAGATGATGTTGGATTGCTATTTTTGGGTGGTATAGATTGGTTTGGTTATAGGTTATATTTAGGTTTGTCACATTCATGGAAGTTCATGTCGATTGGCGATAAAATGATTTCGAATTTGTCTACGGAAAAAGAGTTAGACTCAAAGGAAGCTATTTTTAATATTATCTTACCTGTAGGTAATCAATACAGTCTCGTATCACTAAAGGTAGGTTCGTATCATCATGACACCTCGATCTCTCAACCGCTAGACCAAGAGAAACTCCAAAGATGGGCTGTGCAACTAAAAAAAGGTTAAAATGCAATGACGTATCGTAATGTAATTGATAAAATACAACATAACGTAATTAGAAATATCAACATGTAATAGATAATTTAAGAACAACATAAAGCAGTGTCAATGTCAAGCTTGATTTCAAGTATTTATACAAACCGTCTTTTGATTTGGAGTGCCAAAAGTGAAACGAAAAAGGCATAACTTTTTCTAACTATAACTACAGACACAAAGAACAAACAAATTAAGTTTAATAACGAGCATGAATTTTAACAATCTATACACATAACATTTAACAATGATGGGGCAAAGAGTGAAATAAAAATTTTGAAAAATCAACATTCGTTAGGCCACTTGATCAAACAAAGTAAATTACAGTTACAAGAAATAATAATAAAGGTTGGCGAACAACAAAACCACAACATTAGCAGGCTGTTGAAAGAGTTTGAAGCCCAAATTTTAAATAGAAATAATGTAGCCATACATTGAAGAGAAAAAATATATAAATATGATATTAGTTTGTAAGGTCGGCTTCAGACGCTCAGTTAAACTTGTCCTGTATGCTTACACAGGTCGCTCACGCAGGTAAGCCGGAAGTGTGGACAAAATAACTGCTTGTTTTTTAAAGAGTTAACTTTGTATTGAAAAGAGTTAAAAAGTTGATCTTGTTATAAAATATTGCTATGGTGTATGCATTCAGGGTAAGGAACAAGGTACATTATTTTGTTGGTGCCTTAAGCTTACATTGCAAGCTTACCAGCATGTTGTAAAGGACCGAATAAGTTTGACTTTTTTTATTTGCAAATACAGTATCTAGACTTTAAAAAACTTGGAACAATTCTGTATGATTAAGATTTCTCATTTTAAAAACGTTTCTACACTGTGAAGCACACAAAATACCAGGAGTTTTATTTTTTTAGGTTGTACTATGTTTATTGTAGATAAGAATAAAAAAAAAATAAATAAACCCTTTGAAAAAAGTTTAAAATGGATTTTATTTATTGAAGCAAGTAAAATGCCATGAATTTTATTTTTGTATGTGATTCTATGCTATTTGTAGATATGAATAAAAAAAAAAATTACTTCATTAACACTGTACCTTCCCGAGATATTGCTTTTTTGTAAAGTACCTTTTCCGTCCCAAAAATTACTTAAAAAATTACTTTTGGTAATTTTTTAAAGTCAAGTAGATAAATGTAAAGGGTTTATTTATTTTTTTCTGCAATCAGCATAGTTTTCTTGATAATATTGAAAATTTTCATTGCATTTGCACTATAAATGACAAAGATACAATTTTTTTTCATTGAAGGTACAAGCTCTTCCGGAGTGCTCGGAATATGTAAAAACGCTTATTTTGCCCAAACTTCAACTGCCCATAAAAAAAAAACGAGTTGAGGTAGGAAGGTAAAATTTGGTATATTTTCTTATCTATATGGAAGGATTAAAAATTTAAAGTTTCATCAAAATCTGAGATGGTGGGTGACAAATCCAAAATTTTCTGGATGATTTGGTGCGGATTGACCCTGCGCAGTTAACTTAACCTGTGCAGGCGACTAGACAAAATATATAAATGTAACATCAGTTTGTAAGGTCGGCTCAAGACGCTCAGTTAAAATTGTCCTGTATGCGTGCACAGGTTGCTCACGCAGATAAGCCGGATGATAATATAATAAGTTAAATATTGTGTGTCACTCACCGCCCAAAGTGAATATTTCTTCAAAGGGAACTCCTGCTGCAATGGTGGGCTGGGTTTTGCTTGCTTTCTTATCTTTCTTGTCTTTATCTTTTTCTTTAACCTTTTCTTTATCTTTTTCCTTTCCTTTGTCTTTTTCTTTGTCTTTCCCTTTTTCTTTTAATTCTTTCACTTTGATCTTTTCTTCCTTTTCCTGAAAGAGGAAAACAATATCTTAGACATTAATTGGATAAATGATTATGAAAATAATGTTTTCCGCAAAGAAATAAAAACATTTAAATTTTCATTACCTTTTCACGCTTTTCTTTTTCCTTACGGAGCTTCTCTTTCTTCTTTTCTCGTTCTAGCATTTCCTTTTCTTTCTCTTTTTCCTTCACATCTTTTTCTCCAACTTTTTCCTTGTCACGAGACTTCTCTCTCTTTTCCTTGCTCTTCGATGGAAATTTAAAGGCTTTTGTTTTCTTTGTTTTAGAAGGGCTTCTAGAAAAAACAAAAAATATTTTAAAAGTTAATAATTACTATGCACAATCAATATGGGCGTGTACAACAACAAAAAACACCAATTGACAATGAATTATCAACAACCACCTAACCTAACCTACAGAAACAACCATATTAAACTGTAAAATGGGGGCCTCGGAACGGGTACATTATCAAGAGAGGCCCATATTTTTATTGATTACTAGAGCAAACCCGTGAAAAATTACAGGATGATCTGAATTCTTGACAAATCACTTCTAATTTTCAAAAATACACTTAAATTCATAGCAAATTTAAGTTCATTGAGCCAGATTTCACGCAGGACTAACGCACAGATAACTGAAATTAGTATGTTTGATTACAATTTTTACAAAATTAAATTAAATAATTGGTAGAAAACCATTCTTATTTGGGAAATTCTTTTAGGCGCAGTGCGGTGAATTAATATAGTTGATGACAGCTACCAAAGACATAACACTCCTGTTGTTGTAATAAATGTATGGTATGAATCTGGCTTAGACTTATGTCAAATGCTTGCAGCGTGAATGCACTCAAAACTAACTGTGGTCACCAAAACCCATATCCAAGATAGTGTAATAATATTATTGCTATCATAAGTTAAGGCTTGAATCAAAGGCGCACACCATCACAGTTTCGTCAACAAAATTACGGATAAAATAAGCTCCGCCTCAAAGGTAGAATTCAAACTGCATTCCAAACAAATGTTCGGAATTTCTGCCCGTAAGATCAGCAACACCTAGGCGGAATTCTGCACATGCGGAAAAAACCTCACGACCAATGACATAATAAAACTCATGACCTGCTTTTTCAGCATGCACAAAGGTCGAATTTAACGGCACTACGAAGATGTTCAAACAAGATCATAGAAATATTAAAATCAGATATAAAACCGATTTGAATATAATACTATGGGATGTTTACTTAGTTTCTGCTTCTTCCTCTGGTGAACTGTCGCCAGCCAGGGCAGCATATCCCTTGTCTTTCTTTGAGTCCTTCTTGTCCTTTCTTCTGCCTATCAAGAGGTCCTTCTTACTCGGCTTCTCGTGGTCTCCGTCGCTGTCTACAATGTTCAAATAACCACTCCTTAACAATATAGATATTATATATATTATAGCAACTTGAAATCAATTAAAAAACTTCATATGCAGACTGAAATATCACCGGAATCTATACTTACAATCACTTTCGTTACTTCTTCTCCCGGACTCTGCATTGTAGAGTCCAGGGAAACCTTCGTCAGCATCAAAATCCATCTATTTATAAAATTTTATATCAATGTTTATAAATATGGCCAAAATGACAGAGCCGACCCTCAGCTGTCAAAAGCTTCGTCTTCTTTAGATATTTTTTATGGCTGTCGAATATATTATCCAGTGATGCCATATCCCAAAAATTACAAACCATGTTCCAACGGGAGAATTAAATTTACTGCAGTACAAGTGGCATCAAGCGACCCTGAATGCATTTGTAAATGATTTATTTATAATAATATGTTGTTAATATTGTACCGATCATTTTATTGTTTCTTTATTTACGTTAGAATTTTTAACCTCAACACAGGCTTGTCCTGGTGAATTCTACAAAATAATAAAAATAACACAAAGATTATATATTAAAAGAACAATTTTGTTCCATTAACGATTTTACGAATTGGGTACTTCCATGGTACCTATATGGTACCTAATGTGGTAAACATGTAGGGTGACCATGATATACATTGATATTTTATTGCAAAAAAATATTATAAACTATTATTTAAAAAAAGTTACATATTCAAATGTTGCATCACTGATTAAATCAGTGCCGTGCCAGTTTGAAAATGGCAGGGATTGTTGATGAAACTTATTGTTACTGCTGAATTGTATGTTGCTTTACCTCAAACTCTGTGATTAGACTATTTTAACCCTTTTAGTGTCAATGTTTTTTACTCATCTTTTATTCTTAGAAATGCCTAAGAAATCTTTTGTTTTTGATGTCATTTACCCTTGTCTCGAAAAAAAACTGTATCTCTTCCAAAAATTATCAAATTTTTATAATTTTTTCGGTGTTCTCTTAATAAAAACTTGTACAAGGATAATAAAATACAAAGAAAATTATGGAAATATATATTGTGAATCAAAATTATAACGAAATCTGGAATATAAAAGTAAAAAAATTAACATGTGTGCTTTCCGGCACAGACTCCATGGAGCCCCTTCTTACAGCGCAAATCAAGTTGCTCCTCTTCACAGGGCTGTAATCCTTGCTGCTGCACACTATGCATCGCTGTAAATTACGCCCAGGTAACTTTTATAATCCAAAACATTGAGGGGAAGATGTAGTCAGAGTAGCAGGTTCCGGTCTATTCTTGTGGAGAAACCATTTTTCTTCTAAATCGTCAATTATACTCGATGTAAATTTCAATCTCGTCATTTTTTTGCCAATATTTTTCTCACTATACAATATATATGCATTCACTACCATCCTTCTAAATACAACCTTTTTCCAAAATTTGAGAGTTCTTCGTTCATCCAAATAAGTGTATAGCATTTTGTCGCTCTCGTCTACTCCGCCCATCCTCCGTATCAGCAAAATAATTGTTATCGTTACTATTATAACTATAAATCAAAATTTGCATTACGCGGTGTGAGCGCACCACAATGTCACTCCCACTATCACTTTCTTCACAACTTGAAGAATGTTCATTTTCACTCAAAGTATTTTCATATTCCGACATTTTGAGTTAAAAATTTTCTTTTCCTAAATCCTTCTTATATTGTAATTACTATGTAATAATATTATAATTTGAACTTTATGTAACAAGTAGAAAGATAAAAAATTAGCGACGCGTGCGAGCGACCTCCCCTACAGCGTGCTAAACAGCAACTGATTTCGCGAGTGCTATCGCACTCGTCAAAAATTTAGTTAGTATGCGCACGCGCGCGATGGCACTCGTCGGCACTCTTAAACTGCAAAGTTTACTTAGCGATAGCAGTGACTTCATAATTTGGCAGTTGTGCGCGCATACCTGTACTCTAGTCCGCCTTGCATTTTCTCTAATGGCGCATAAAAGGCGGGAAACAATTGTATTATTTTTTATAATAATTTATAACAATAAGTAATTTGCGGGTATTTATAACAAATGAAATTTTTTTCCATGGTAAGTTTGCAACACTTCCTCATTACACACGAGGGCATTTTGGCACCTTTTTAAGGTAATTTACTTAGAGGTAGCACACAACCTTACGTGATGCGTGACAGTTTAGTACTAAAACTACAAAATCGAAAGCACTACAATTGACTTGCTTTTTGCTTGACACTTTGAGATTTCTACAGCACGTCTATATATATATTGTAACGTCATTGATACCCATACTCTCGTAATGACGCATAAAATCTTTGGGCGGGAAACAATTGTATAATTTTTTATAATAATCAATCGATAACAATAAGTAATTTGAGGGTATTTATAACAAATTAAATATTAAACTACAAAATCGAAAGCACTACAATGACATACTTTTTGCTTGCTACTTAGAGATTTCTACAGCACGTCTATATACATATATTGTAACTTCATTGATTATAATGTAAAGTGAAAAATACATTAACATAAAATATATTTTATTTGTATAAACAGATTCTCACTAAAGTATAATAATCATCAATTTTAATCACACATTATGGGTAGTGAAGTATTATAATGTGTGTACAATATGGCATGACTTGCATCCTGGATAGAATATCATCTGTGTTTATGGCCTTGGCAGTATATCTTTGTGTACTTCTGGCGTGTACGTAAACAGAACAACGAATACCCAGAAGTGAAGAATAATCTGTAAAAAAATTTTTTTTTATTATTTCAGTGGATTATATATTATCAACTCTATTGCCCCGGTTCACGATAATTGAGAAAGCAGTCAAGTCAATAAAAATTGACTTTTTTTTTTATGGTAATTTTATTTACAGCTCTATGAAAATGAAACTTTTTGTCCCGTTCAGGCATTGAATTCTTATTTCTTTTAAATAAAATTAACATTAGCATCACATTTTAAAGTTAAAACATTTCAAAATTCACTGACGGTTTCGCCCTCTGAAGGCATTATCAAACTTGAGAGTTGTGATGCATAATAATAATCACACAGCAGAACTTGTTCGTATTTGTATATATATTATTTTAATTACTGTTCTTATTTAAAACTAAGCATATACTTGTAAAATTGTTATTAGCTACATAGTTAACTTAAACGTGTCATAAATTTACTAAAATAACTATTGCGTAAAAAAAAAAGTTACTCAACCTAAAATGTCCCTTTGAAATTGTGGTATACAGGGTGTAACAGCGAGTACCAGAAAGATTTTAACCAGCGATTGCTGAGCATTTTTTGGAATTAATTTTTGATGGTGTACTCATCTTGTGCACACCTTCCAATAATGTAAAAAATATTGGAAGGTGTGTGCAAGATGGGTGCCTCAAATTTTCAAGACCACAAACACGCTTCAGCAATAACGACAAGGTGAAAGATGAGGTTCAACGCTGCCTCAATGACATGTCTGCGAGTTGGTATGACATGGGTATTAAAAAATTGCACTTCAACTGAAATGATTATCTTGTATGTATGTGTTTCAGTGAAACTTCATGGATAACATATGAGGCAACCACGTTAAGCAGGTTAAAATAATTATTATACGAAAAAGTATTTATTGATCACATAATAATATCTTTACCATGTAAGTTATTATAAAAATCCTTGCTAAAGGGTTTCTCCTCAAGAATACCCCGACCCTCACACTGAAGCTGTCCAGAGTAGAATACGCCTTCTTCACACCTCGAGATAAGTTGGAGTCCCAGGGGTTTTCCTGCATCATGGGCGGAAACCGGGCTTTTGCTGCAACAGATATGTCTAACTATTAACTTATGACTTGTCAAATTTATAATAGAATGGGAACTACACATTGAAAACACTGTTTTAACCATAGACACATGAATATTAGTAGACCTGCCCTAAGTGATTAAAAGCGTATTATTCCCCACTCCCCATACCGGTTCCATTGGAGCCGGCCGGGCTCGCGTATGGCCTCAAGTGAATTTAGAAAACGTGACGTCATCATTCTTGTGCGAACTATGGTCGAGGCATCATCGGTTCATTTTACGAAATAACACGGCAAAATGGTGGCTTGTGGTATGAAAACTTGTAAAAATAGATGTGAAAAAGAGAATAAACCCAATTGTCGTATTACATTCCATATATAAGCATTATTTTAAGCATATTCACATCGTATAATATGGATCAGTTGTAGAAACATATACTATCACGCGATGGACGCGAAACACAAAGCTGGTTGGTTGCTGGGAAGTAAATTATGAACATTTATAAAAGTGTCTTAACTAAATACGTAAACGAAATATTCGACTCTGAAAATAGAAGAAATTTATTTTGCCGAATTTGGACTTCGCAAATTTGTTCATAACGTGGCGAGTAATTTGCGCTCCCATGTAAAAATGTCTATTCATTCAAAAGCAGATTTTACTTTTAAGAACTAAATGGTGATATTATAATGCGAGATGCCTATATACTGTCAGATTGATTTATTGACGAATCACAGTCAGCTTTATCCCCTTTATTCTTCAACAGTTGATTTTACCCCTCATCTTTAATTTCTAGTCTATATATTCATATGTCTGTGGTTTTAACCATAGACATCCAAATTAATAGACTTGCCCTAATATGTAATCTGGGTATCATTTTGACGAGCTAGAGGCAAACAACGTGACCATATTTTTTTGTAAAAGTGCCTAACTAAATAGTGTAACAAAATATTAAATTTTGGAAATAAGCCCGAGCTTTTGCTTACACGATTTGGTAATTTTAGTGTTTTACGCATCCAGCAAATTGTAAAAGGACTAGTACGTAGCGAGGAGATTTTATTTTCGCGGACTAAACAGTGAGATGTCATATTCATTTATTGACAAATTACAGAAAGAGGGACAGTCACACCCCCTCCCCTTTGTTTGTTTTCCTTTCTCTGATGGGCTAGTCTATACATTTGGACGTCTATCCATAATTTATTTATTTTATACATGAATTAAAACTTTACAGGTTAACCTAATTTATTATTAATAATCCCCTTACTAATAAATATATAAAATTTAAAATATGTTTATAAGTATGAATCTTAGTATGTAGTGCCAAAAACCTTTCAAACTCATTGTAGGTTTGGAAGAATATGCCGAATTTGTCATCCATCGTATTCAGATAGTGGTTCGCTCTCCCCACAAGCGAATTCGGGTACAAATTTCAATGATTCGCTCAACAATACAACAAATTGTGGTGATGACTCCGAGTGAGACTCTGGCACAAATAGGTTAATCTGTGCCAGAATCTCACTCTTTGATACGTGGCCATTGATTAAATTAAAAATATTTTAACAGAGCAAAACATATACATGTGCGCGTTTCTAGTGATTGGTAGTTATTTATACCTAGAATAAAATGAGATGGGTAAAAATAATGATACATTCCGTAGTCGCGCACAAAAAAAACTTAAAGTTTTTATGAACTCTTTTAATTTTCAAAATGTAAGATACTTTATAAAGGGCCCAGATAATTCCAATAAACTCAGTACCAGAGAATACACGTCTGTTAAATTAATAATGGAAGGAGAAATATTGATAAGAGGCAAATACAGGGAAAATAAATGTGATATATGTATTTGAAATACTGCTTCATCCACATTGTAGTCAAATTAATAATGCGTGACTTATTACTTCAACATTATAAAAAAAAACACTCACCATCATCTGTGTCATTGACCTGTATAATCCGTTGGTGGTTGTTTCGCATTGTAATTAAATCAGACCTGTATTTATTCTGAAAAACAATAAAAAATATTACTGTGCGAGAATCTTTTCTAATACAGTGTGAGCATATTTCAAAAAGAGTAATACCCCAAGTTACGTAAGTAATGCGATCTGTGGACCTTTAAGCAACTTAAATTTATTTTTACTATTCATCTAAAATCTAAACATATTATTTATTTACAGAGATTGTTTATTATCCTCCACACTAGGAGTTAAACCGTGTTATGGAGGACACTACTAATAAAATCAAGGGTCCTTTTCCATACATTACAGTTATTGTAAATTAGTTTTAAATCATTCATTGCAAGTTGCTCTTGCTCGTTGGGTCACTTGAACCTACTGTATATTTAACATTTTGGAAATAACAGTTTTTACGCTTTAATCACAAATAATGGAAAAAAAAGTATGATGGGTTTGTTATAAAAAATTGTACCTCAGTTTTCTCCAACTGTAGTCGAAGCGCATTCCGATCTGATGTGATGCTCTCCAGAGCAGCTTGCTTGCCCACTAAGGCCTGGGTCAGTAATCGGAACCTGTCCTCTCCATTCTCCGACACACTCATGGAACTTGTTATGGGTTGACTGTAAAATAAGTGTATTCTCATTATGTCAAAGAACATCTTTCATTCATAAGTTAAATTCTGCCCCTATCCGCTGAAGTGAGAAAACTTAAGTGGTCGCAGGCAGTTCAAAACCTAATGGAAGGCAACCAATCAATAATGATAGAAATTCACTGAGGAAGCCAGTAGATTATTAACAGGATATTTTATTATGATCTTCCACTGACTGCTGTGGCCAATTGAAGAAATGTTCATAAATGTTTGAAAGACCGGCAATATGAAGATAGACTCGAGGAACTAAAATTATCAATGTTAAAAGAAAGAAGAGAAAGGGGTAGTTGGCCTGGCATCCAAGTAATCTTCACCACCAACAAAAATATTAATTTCCGTAGACACTCAAAACAAATTAATAAAACACCTTTTGCATCCAATCCTAGGAAAGCTTTTCTTGCAAATAGAGTAGTGGATGCATGGAGCAAACTTCCAGAACATGTCATCGATGCTACCAATATAAACTAATTCAAAGCTCGATTGCATTCTTATCTTGAGAGAAGACAGTATTAAATAATTTTTAATTTAAAACTCAATTACATACTGTTAAACTTATTGTAAAATCAGATATGAGCCCACTTTTTCTCAAGTTTTGTCTTTGTAAATTTAAAAAAAGTTTAATGTTTTTAAAGTTGCTTGTGCAATTTTAGCTAATAAAGTAACTTATCCACTTGCTATTTTCATTTAAGCTTTAGAAGTAACGTGAAAAAATACAAAAAAAATAAACTCTTTTTTTTTTGCTTTTAGAAGCATGACGACTTTGCAGCACGTAACTGCTAATATTTTGGGTTTTGCATATTTTTTTCTCTGGACCATTTGAAGTATTTACGCTACTTTATTTAATGATCATTAAATCAAGTTAAACATCTCTAAATAGTATATAATAAAGTCGCTTTTCGGGTCTGTCTGTTTGTGCGTTTAGTTCTCCTAAACTACGCAACAGATTTTAATATGGTTTTCACTATCGTTTAGAGAATTTCTTCCGGAAGGTTTATATTCATTATGCATATTATATTTATACAAAGTATAGAAAGGTTGACGTTTTCTAATCAATTCAAAAAAATATTTTTTCAGGCGCTTACATTGCTAACGCTGGCTAAACCTTAGAAGATACAACAAAATAATGTACTACGGAATTGTATATCTTGAAAAGGCCTACAGAAAAGTCATGCAAAAAGCCGTTTTCATGTGTAGACAATGAGACTTTCATGTTGGTTTCAAGTTCGAATTTATTTGGTTCGGGTGGAGGAAGAATTTCCTCTAATTTTACTTTTCCCTGTAAGCAACACATATTTACACAACAGATACATCCTTCCTTTTCAAAGCAGAGCAATGTTCACAGACAACAGACATTGTACCTATTGAAACTACAGGATAATTCTTGTATATAATAAAACAGTAAATGTTTCTCTATTTTCGTATTCCAATGATGTATCTCCGGAATTTCCCTTTTATGTCCTCATTTTAACATTATCACTTTTGGCCGTACAATTAATTAAGAGAGAATTATGGTGAATTTTACTTTGAATATTAGAAACATTGGAATGTACTGCCACTTATAAAAAAAAGCAACTATATTTCTTTGTCAGCGAGTTGTAAAATGGGTTGGGTCGTGTGTCATCGGTGAAAAATAAAATGTCTTTGTGGTTTTGGAGGTGAGCACTATTTTTTTTTACCATGATTATATACATCCATATTATACTTAAATATATCAAGTATTCATTTTTTGAGCATTCAATTTGCTTTTATTTTAGATTTATAACCCAATTGTAAACACAAATAATTTACTTTTCAGTTGTAAGTGGCAAAATCACTTACCCACATACAACTTAGAATGAATAGCTGCAGGAAATGTGAAGAAGCACTGATGTTATAGGCTAATATGTCAATGTGTTGATAGTAGTTCTTGACAGGTCTAGGTGAGTTTGAAGTTTACTAATTTAATTGTTACACCGCACATGTCTATCTTGCTGTTTTGGTATTCTCTGTCTCAGTAATATAGGTAACAAATTAACAATATACTACCAACTTACTTTAGAGACAAACTGCAATGTAATAAAGACTTTCACATATACCATACAAGACAGAAAGAAAGTATTACACTAAAAATATTAAACAAGTCAAAAACACAGAATTGTTTACCGTCTAAAGACATCCAAATGTATGGTTTAGTTCCCAGCGAAATTAAAAAATACCTAGATTAAGCGTGTTTACAGAATTTTTTTAAATTATGTATGTAATAATATTAGAAAATAGAGCAACGTTCAAATGAAAATGTAAAAATTTATGTTTATATTAGATCACATGAAGTGGACCTATTTTATGTTTAATAAATATATTTTTTTAAATATACAGACTGGGCTAGTGTCACATAAATAAGGCCAAATATGGGGAGATGGCATAAAGGCTTGGATGCATACGGAACTATAATAATAATGTATTGTTTGCACTATAAGAAGTTGAGAAATCTCTCAACTGTGAAAAACTTTAATTCTTGACTTCCCATATAAATACAAACTGTACCGGACAGCAGATGGATATATGTACCTAAATAATTATTAAATAACCAAGAAAATAAATATCTGTCTGATGTCACACATTTTACGATGCCGACTCCTTTGAGGCTTGTCTCGTACGATGATAAGATTTTAATCACTGCACATGTGTCTTATCGCCAGTTCAAGGATGAATTACTCGCACGACATACCGTGGGACCTTAGGAATTAATTTGGCGCTGTGACGCTTACCATATTTCTGTTTAGATTTAAGAATAATTGCTCCACATTAACACATGTAGAAATCATTGAATTCGAACCCAATAAATACAACCCAACCAGTCAGTTGTCTGACGACTTTCGCAAGTTGTGTTTCTTTGCAAATCCTTACCCAAGGTACCCCCAGAGGAAACCGGCATTTACAGTCAATGTCACTGGCGTAGGTGTCCAGTACACAAACAAAGGAAGGTATGGCATGGTCTGTCTGTGACCAAGCTAAACGGAATATCCAAGAGACGGCCCAGTAAAAGTTATGTGTTTGGTGTGAAGCTCAAACCAGGCGAGATGCATAGATCCCATTTGCAGTAGCACGGGTGAACGATGTTGGCGACACTTTTGTGCGCGCAGTTTCATACTAATAATGTTTCATGGCCCATCCCCATTGTTTCTATTATCTATGGTCTATACACAGTACGAAGTTACCTTAAAAGATGATCAGTGTCTCGGGGTTGACTTTCTCGTACTTTGGAACGCAATGATGAGATTTGTTTTGCAGTTTCATGTTGCATAGATTTCAATTCCTGGAAAGCAATAGAAAACAGATTTAAGTTGGTGATAAGTACACAAATGGAAACACGATTTTGTAATATCTAAATGAATGCTAAACAGCAACATATTAAATTCAATTCACATGAAGATAAGAGTACATAATTTTATATACATGTCTTCAAAGCAAGCACGTAACATTGAGTTGTGACATTTTAATGAAATTTTATTGATTTGATAAGGTTGTTCAGAGAATAAATAAACAAAACTTCTTTATATATTATGGGAAAACTTCATAGTATTTAATTATCTTTTATGTTCTCTAAAACAACATCAAATGACCTATCGACGACAGCAAAGAAGTTATAGACTTGTTTGCTGATTACTTCTCAACGGTCTTTAGAAATGAATTTCCAAAACACAATGTTATTAATAAGGAGGATCCTCTGAACAACACATAAAATGAAGAAATCACCGTTAAATACTTCTCAAGCAAAAATATTAAAAAAAGGACCAGGTATTGATAGGCTACCCGGAATTTTTACAAGCAACTGTAGTAACTATATCTGTCTTCCGGTTTGCGCCATCTCTAAAAAATCACTAAAAGAAGGAACGTTTCCTCTCAAGTTGAAATCAGCCATTATCAGACCTATCTATAAAACTGGTGATAAGCATGATGTTAAAAATTACCATCTAATTTCCCAACTTCCTATTGTAAGAAAAGTTCTT